>NC_086098.1:104045555-104348585 GCF_963921235.1 Mobula hypostoma | reverse complement strand
TCATTAGCCTTTTTCCAGAATGAAGTAGAGAATGCTATAAAGTAGTTACCCTTGTTATGAAGAATATTTTCAACTTTCTCCAATTTTTTTTATGACTAATGGATAGTTGTGTCCTCATATCACATCATTAAATGGTCCAATTTATTTATTTGGTTTCTTAAGTACTTCCTTGACTCTTTTGAATAAAGTTTCATTGCGGCTTTCTAACACTGGTATTAAACAAACCTGTTTTCTGAAATTGTTCATTCTTCCCTTTCTGAGTACAAATCACAACATTGCTATTAGCTAGTAATTTGGCATTATTTTCTTTGTGTAATATTGTTCTATGCTTTCCAAACTTTGTATAATATTACAAGTAAAGTTTTGGTTTTCAGTAGGTTTGTTAGTGGAAGCCGTGATGGGACAGCAAGGATCTGGCAGTTCCGTCGGCAGGAATGGAGGAGCATTTTATTGGATATGGCTGTCAAGCCTGCTGGGTGAGTGACTAGAGTCATCTTCAACTATTTTTATAATTAATAGTGCTATGTATAAACAATTCCATCACGTGCTTGGAGATTCATCTAGAAAAAAATGTTCAGAAACTACGGTACTATATGTCTATTTAGAGAAAGAAATAATAAAAAAGTTGTCTCAGTTATTGCAACACACATAAAAGTTGCTGGTGAACGATGCTGCCTGGCCTGCTGCGTTCACCAGCAACTTTTATGTGTGTTGCTTGAATTTCCAGCATCTGCATAATTCTTGTTGTTTGCGTCTCAGTTATTGATTGTTTTTGGGGGAATTTGGTTTTGTCTGACAATGTCAACGTTCATTGTTCAGCCTTAATTCCCTTTGAGATGGTGTTGATGAACTACTGCCTTGAATAACTCCAGACCTTCTGGTCTTAATATTCTCACTGTGCTTTTAGAAATGAGTTCCAGGATTTAAACATAGTGGCAAAGAGTTGGTGATATATTTCCAAATTGGGATGGACATGCATGTAGGTGGTGATATTCTTGTGATCTTGAAGTCAATTTCCTCCTTAGTGGGTAGAATCATGGGATTGGGCGGTGCTGTTGGAGTAGCCCAGATGATTAACATCAGTGTCTTTTGTAGATGGTATGCAGTGAAGCCACAGTACTTGCACAGAGGGAATGAATGTTTAAGGAAGTGCTTGGATAGGTTTGGTCTGGGTAGTGTTGTTGAAGTCACATTCATTGGGACCAATGGATAATTATTCCACTGTGCTTCCAAGTTGTGCTTTTTAAATGGTGGAAAGGATTTGAGTATGTCAGGAGGTGAGACGCTTGCAAGGTATTTGACCTTTGTCCTACACTGAATTTGGCTACAAGTCTCCACATTACTATCATAACCACAATGATTTCTGAACTTGGAAAACAAAGAAATCCACTGGCAACTTTCTAGATACTAGACCATAAACAAGGATCAGAAGATACTCCGGGTGCTCTGGTTTTCTCCCACATTCTGTTGTAACTTGTCCTGCTGTGATTAGGCTAGGGTTAAATAGGTGGGCTGCTGGGTGGTGTGGCTTGTTGAGGCAAAAGGGCCTATTCTGTGCTGTATCTCTAAATAAATAAATAAACTAGTTGAAAGCCTTTTTTCTTTCCAGTATGAGGCAATAAATTAGTATTATGTCTCAGACCTCAACTACTGAACCAAAAAGAACTATTTGGGCAAACTTGAAGATCAGACTTATCAAGTTCTTGTTCAAGTATGTAAAATGAATTCAATCTTTCTATATCTGCCTGTCTCTTAACATTCAGAATGTCCCGTTTCCATGCTGTAACTAATGAGAATAACTTTGGAAACACAGACTGCCAAGTGGTTGTTGGCCTTTCATTTCTAATGATTCTAGAACATAGCAGGAACAACACAGGAACAGGCCCTACGTCCCACAGTGTAGTGCTGAAATAAATTAATTATTATCAAATTGTACTAAAATAATCCAATCTGCTTTCACAATCTCCATTTCATTCACACTATCTAAAAGACTCTTGAATGCCTCTATAGCATTCTTTTCCATTGCCACCATCCCTGATATCACATTCCAGGCGCCCATCACTCAGGATATAAGAAAAAACAACTTAGCCTGCACATCTCCTTTGAAGTTAACCACTCTCACCATAAATGTGTGCCTTCTGGAGTTAGACCTTTCAACCCTGAGAAAAAGATAATCTTGTGTATATATAAACCTTTATCAGGTCTCCACTCGGCTCCTCAGCCATTTGAGATTAAGCAACTCAAGTTTGTCAAACCTCAACCATTGTTGCATGTTCTCCATTTCACGGACATCCACTCTCACCCCATCTTCCTTCCACATTAATAGGGATAGAGCTCCTCGTGTCCTTACTTGCCACCACTTGAGCCCCTGCATCCAGCACATCATTCTCTGCAACCTCCGCTATCTTCAGTGGGATCCTACCAAAAAATTACATACTTATCTCTCCCCCTGCCACCTCTTCGGACACGGTGGAGATTTCCCTCTCCCCCTCCCTCTCCACCCTCTCCCCCTCCCTCTTCACCCTCTACCGCTCCCTCTCCACCCTTTATCCCTCCATCCTCTCCACCCTCTCCCCCTCCCTCTCCACCCTCACATTTTCACCCTCTCCCGCTCCCTCACCCTCACCCTCCCTCTCCCATTCTCTCTCTGATTCTCTCTCTCCATCTCATTCTCTGTCTCCCTCTCTCTCTCTCCCCCACACTCTCTCCCACTCTCTCCCCCTCCCCTCCTCTCTCCCCCCTCCCCTCCTCTCTTCCCCCTCCCCTCCTCTCTTCCCCCTCCCCTCCTCTCTTCCCCCTCCCCTCCTCTCTTCCCCCTCCCCTCCTCTCTTCCCCCTCCCCTCCTCTCTTCCCCCTCCCCTCCTCTCTCCCCCGCTCTCATTCTCTCTCGATCTCATTCTCCCTGTCTCTCCCTCCCCCCTTTCCCCCCTCCCTCTCACTTTCATTCTCTCTCGCTCTCATTCTCCCTCTGCCCCTCCCCCTCCCCCTTCCATTCTCCCCCTTCCATTCTCCCCCTTCCCCCTCCCCTTCCCCCTCCTCTCCCCTCTCCCCCTCCTCTCCCCCTCTCTCTCGCTCTCATTCTCCCTCTGTCTCCCCTTCTCCCCCCTTCTCCCCCCACTCACTTATCTGTATCAAAGATGTGCATTGCGTAAGTAGGCAGTTTTTGTTTTGCAGTTAATTGTCTGCTAATTGCACCTATTTGTCTTCTCTGTTACCATCTCACATTCAGTTGTATCACAGCCTGTGATCTCCTATGCTATATCTTTCCCTTGTTCTGCATCTGCAGGAATCTTTAATGGCATCAACAGGCCTGTAGTTTACCTGACTACTTTGTACATTAGATTAGATTAGATTATGAGGACACACAGTCCTCTTTTATTGTCATTTAGTAATGCATGCATTACGAAATGATTCAATGTTTCTCCAGAATGATATCACAGAAACACATGACAAACCGACTGGAAAAACTGACAAAAACCACATAATTATAACATATAGTTAAAACAGTGCAAAGCAATACCGTAATTTGATAAAAAGCAGACCATGGGCAAGGTGAAAAGTCTCAAAGTCTCTCGAAAGTCCCAAAGTCTCTCAAGTCCCATCATCTCACGCAGACAGTGAACCTCCAGTGCTGCAAACTTGCCAATGCAGCATCCTGGAAGCATCCGACCACAGTCCGACTCCGAGCCTCCGACCAGCTCTCCGACACCGAGCACCATCTCTGTCGAGCGCTTCGACCCCGGCCCTGGCAACAGGCAATAGGCAAAGCCGAGGATTTGGGGCATTCCCCTCCGGAGATTCTCGATCACACAGTAGCAGCGGCAGTGAAGCGGGCATTTCAGAAGTTTCTCCAGGTGATTCTCCGTGCTTCTCATGGCTGTCTCCATCAAATCAGGATTGCGCACGGCCCCCAGTTAACACATACGATATCATTCGGAACAGCCGCGCGCGCTGCATCACGTCTCCATCTCCTCCTCCCTCCTGACATCTGACATTTTCTAAATTTATCCAGACAAGCTGTTTCTCTCTGTTGTGCTGTATGTGCTCAATGGTGAGGAGGGCTTTAGCCCTAATGGACTCCATTACCACAGCTGTAATGAAGAAATGAAACCAGTGCTTCAAAGAGCTTTCAAAGCATTGTTTCTCGGAGTGCAAGCTGATTGGCACTCATAGTAACATTTGTCAGGGTAAGATATCAATGAACAGTTAGGAAAGTCAAGATGTAGCAGATCAGACATAGGTTAAAAGGACAATTAGAACTGTGAACAGTGCAGCCATTTTGAACCAGCTCTCCTTTTAACTTGACCATGTCTAATCCCAAGGACTTTCTCTCTGATTATGGTAATTTCACAGTTATCATGAGCCCTGACATCTGGAACTTCCACAGTGAAGACTGACGCAAAATACTTAATGAATTTGTCTGCCATTTCTTTGTTCCCCATCACTACTTCTCCAGCATTGTTTTCAAGTGGTCTGATATCCACTTTTGCCTCTCTTTTACATTTTATGTACCTGAAGAAACGTTTGGTATCCTCTTTAATAATATTGGCTCGCTTACTTCCATATTCTATCTTTACCTTCTTAATGACTTTTTTAGTTGCCTTCTGTTGGTTTTTAAAAGCTTCCTAATCCTCTGACCTCCCTTGTTAGACATAGTTATGTCATCTTTCCCATCTTTCCTTCAGAATACTTTTTTCTTCTTTGGGATATATATATATCCTGTGCCTTCTAAATTCCTTCCAGAAATTTTAGCCATTGCTGCTCTGTTGTCATCCCTGCCAGTGTTCTTTACCAGTCAGTTCTCACCAGCTCCACTCTCATGCCTCTGTAATCCCCCAAAACTCCACTATAATACTGATACATCTGATTTTAGCTTTTCCTTATCAAATTTCAGAGTGAATTTGATCAAATTCTGATCACTCTCCCCTGAGGGTTCTTCTAGCTTAAGCTCACTTCTGGTTCATTACACAACACCCAATCCAGAATAGCAGATCCCCGAGTGGAATCAACCACAAGTTGCCATCTTGTAGGCACTCTAGCAATACCCCCTCCAGGAATTCAGCACCAACTTGATTTTCCCAAATCTACCTGCATACTGAAGTCCCCCATAACTTTTGCAACATTGCCCTTTTGGCATGCATTTTTCTTTCTCCCGTTGTAATTTGTAGGCCACATTCTTACTATCGATTGGGAGTCTGTATACAACTCCCATCAAAGTCTTTTTACCCTTGTAGTTCCTTAGCTCTATTCGCAATGATTCAACATCTAACGAACTATGACCTTATGTAACCTCTTCCTCAAGATCTGATTTCACTTTTTACCAACAGAGCAATGTCAGCCTCCCTGCCTTCTTGCCTGTCTTTTTGATACAATGTGTATCCTTGGACATTAGTTTCCCAACTTCTCTCAGCCATGATTCAGTGATGCCTACAGTATCATATCTGCCAGTCTTCAATTGTGCTTGCTAAAAGTTCGTTCTCCTTATTCTGTATACTGCACACCATCAAATATAACTCTTTCAGCCCTGTATTCACCCTTTTTTGATTTTGTCCGCCTTTTACATCGAAACTCATCCCATTGACTGCAATTTTGCCTTATCAACAGCCTCTCCTCATTGCACATTCCTCTGTTTATAAACCAGCTACCTAATCTTCAGCACTATTATCCACTTTTCCTTCAATACATTGCATTTAAATATAAGCAGCTTAGGACACTAGTCATACATGCTCAATCTTTTGATTCCTAACTTTGTTTGAGATCTTACTACCTGCCTCCACAATCTTTCCACTAACTGTTCTGGCATCTTGGTTCCTATCCCCCTACAACTCTAGGTTAAACCCCACTGTGCAGCATTAATAAACCTTCCTGATAGGATATTAGACCCCTCCAGTTCAAGTGCAATCTGTCCCTTCTGTATAGGTCCTACCTTCCCTGGAAGAAAGCCCAATGATCCAAAAATCTTATGTCTTTCCTCCTGCACCAACACTTTAGCCATGTATTAAACAGTATAATTTTCCTACTTCTGGACTCACTAGCATGTGGCACGGGTAGCAATCCTGAGATCACAACTTTGGAGTTCCTACCCTTTAACATAGCACCTAACTCCTTGAGCTCCCTCTGCAGAACCTCGTCACTCGTCCTGCCCATGTAATCATGGACCACGGCCTCTGGCTGTTCACCCTCCCACTTGCTGAGGACTCGATCCAAGATATCCTGGACCCTGGTACCCGGGAGGCAACATACCATCCGGAATTCTCGCTCTCGTCCACAGAACCTCTTGTCCTTTTCCCAAACTAATGAATCCTCTATCACCACAGCGTGTCTTTTCTCCCCCCTGACCTTCTGAGTCACAGAGGCAGACTTAGTGCCAGAGACCTGACCACTGTGACTTTCCTCTGATAGGTCATTTCCAACCCGCCCCCCCCCACCCCCTTCAGTATCCAAAGTGATATATATGTTGTTGAGGGGGATGGCCACAGGGGTAACTCCACACTGGCTCCTTAACCCCTTTCTCCTTCCTGACTGTCACCCAGTCTCCTGTTCCCTGCACCTTGGGTGTCTCTCTGTATGTCCTATCAATCGCCCCTTCTGCCTCCTGAATGATCCAGAGTTCATCCAGTTCCAGGTCCAACTCCTTAATGTGGATTGTTAGAAGCTTTAGCTGGAAGCAGTTCTCATATTTGTAATCATTAGGGACAGTGAAGGCCTTCCTGCCTTCCCAAATTCTGCTGGAGGACCTGCCTGGCATCTCTACTATCCTAGGTGAGCAGAAATAAAGTAGGGAAGAAAAAAAAACTTAACCTAGATGCAGGCAGCATCTACAAAAAAAAAAGTACAGTTGATGTTTCGGGCTGAACCCCTTCGGTAGGACTGTAGAAAAAAAATAAGATGAGGAGTAGATTTAAAAAGTGAGTGGAGAGGAGAGAGATACGGTGATAGGAGAAACTGTGAGGGGGAAGGATGAAGTAAATTGATTGGTGAAAGAGATACAGGGCTGGAGAAGGGGGAGACTGATCGCGGAGGACAGAAAGCCATGGAAGAAAGAAAAGGGGGGAGGAGTGCCGGGGGAGCTGATGGGCGGGCAAGGAGATAAGCTGGGAGAGGGAAAAGGGGATGGGGAATGGTGAAGGGTGGGGGGGTGCATTACTGGAAGTTCGAGAAATTGATGTTTATGCCATCAAGTTGGAGGCTACCCAGATGGAATATAAGGTGTTGTTCCTCCAACTTGATTGTGGCCTCATCGCGATAGTAGAAGAGTTCATTGATTGACATATCGGAATGGGAAGTGGAATTAAAATGGGTGGCCATTGGGAGATCCTGGTTCTTCTGGTGGACAGCATGTAGGTGCTCAGCGAAGCGGTCTCCCAATCTACATCAGTTCTCACTGATATACAGGAGGCCACGCTGGGAGCACCGGACACAGTATATGACCCCAATAGACTCACAACTGAAGTGTCACCTCAAGTGGAAGGACTGTTCGGCGTTCTGTATGGCCCCAGTATATGAATCCATGGCCTCCTTTTGTAATGAGGCCACACTCAGGTTGGAGAAACAACACTGTGGCGACCCACTTTCTAGCACACACAAACCGGCTCACGAAACAGCGTGCGCAGGCAGAGGGCCGGCCCCAAAAAGGGCGCCAGGCCATCTTCACCAGCAGGGGGAAAATCTCACGCGCGGAAAGGGTCTGAGAATATGCATTCCCCACAGCAGTCCCGCCCCAGGGAGGGCGGGAACGGGAAGACTTTAAAGCAGGCCGAAAAGTTTGAATAAATCTCTTTCTTCGCAACTCCAACTCACGGACTACGTATGGTTATTTTAGCGCTGTGTGTAGCCCACCGCTACAACACCTTATATTCCGTCCGGGTAGCCTCCAACCTGCTGGTATGAATTTTTTGAACTTCTGGCAGTACCCCCGCACTTCTCTCCCCCCCCCACCCTCACCATTCCCCATCCCCTTTTCCCTCTCTCACCTTATCTCTTGCCTGCCTATCACCTCCCCCTAGTGCTCCTCCCCCCTTTTTTTTCTTCCATGGCTTTCTGTCCTCCCTCATCGGACTCCCCATTCTCTAGCCCTGTATCTCTTTTAGCAATCAACTTTCCAGCTCTTTACTTCATCCCTCTCCCTCACGGTTTCACCATCATCCTGTGTTTCTCTTTCCTCTCATCTCACCACTCTGACGATGGCTGCCATGCTTTCCCCTGCCTTCTTTTTATTAGCTCATGCTAATCAATCCCAAATGTCAATTGGTCACTGGTCAAAGCTCTTTTTCCTTGTGAAAATAAATTTAAAATTTAGAGGGCAGAGAGGAACTCTTGTAATGTTTGGGCAAAATATCTTCCTTGCTGTTGTGTTTGTTTCTGGCTTTCAGTATGTGCTGCTGAATGAAAACTCTAGTGATGAATTATAAACTAACTGGAGCTACAAAGGTTATAGAGACATTTATGTGAGGTAGAGGGGAGAGAGGAAAGTGCTTTTGACATTGTCTTAATAAATATAGCCCACTTATATGGCACAGTGATGCCAAGGCAACATTCTAAATTTACATGCCTTTTAGACTAATGAAGTTGCAACATTAGTGCACTTAATTATGTATATATAAATAATTTGTGAAAACACAAGTGGGCAGTTTGTTCAATTGGATTTGGTTTATTATTATCATCACATGTACTGAAGTACAGTGAAAAGCTTGTCTTGCGTACTGTTCATATAGACCAGTTTTTACACAGTGCATTAAGGTAAAACAATAACAGAATGCAGAAGAAAGTACAACAGATACAGACAGAAAGGGCAGTGCAGGCAGACATCATAACAAGGTAGAGAGTGGGGTGAAGAGTCTATCCTATTGTACTAAGCGACCATTTAATAGTAATAGTAGGATAGAAGCTGTCTTCGAGTAGTGGCATGTGCTTTCAGGCTTTTGTATCATCTGCCTGATGGGAGAAGGTAGAAGAGAGAATCTCCAGGTTGGATAGGGTCTTTGATTATGTTGGCCGCTTTACTGAGCCAGCAGAAGTATAGACAGAGACCATGAAGGGGTTTCTATAACAGGAATATGGCAAGAATATATTGTACATGTATGTTATGCATCTCACTACACTCTATAGTCCTTTGCTTTGACCCATTGTACAATTTCTGTTGACAGTTAGCTACATGTTCACTGTATAATTTAGAAATAATGATTTAGATTTTTTAGTCACTTGTAACTGAGAATTTGACAGAATTGGTGACTAATTTATAAATATATGCGGTGTTGAAATCTAATTTAGAATTTAATTGTATGGAAGATAAATATTTTCTCATCATGTGAATCACAAATCCTCTGGAATGATGCTACTTTAATCTGAAATTTACTAATGAGAAAGGGGAAAATATTTAATGTCCTTAAGTTACCTGCCTTAATTCATTTAAGGAAGGGTAACTATGCCAATAGCTGCATTAGCAAACATTTTTGCCTCTTATGTTGTGGACATGAGTTCTTTGTTAGGGTTGAACTTGTAATTGAAGCTAACATTCCAATGCTGCATCAAGGAGAAACTGAAATGTTGGTGCTTTCTTCTTGGTTCCTATTGTGTTCTTTCATTGCTTAATCATCATTTTCGTAGTTTGAAGGCAAAGAAATTCTTTACATCCCGTGATAACGATATGAACATTGTTGATCCCTTTTTCACAAATTATGTGAACCACTTTGAGCTATTATTTGGACATAATGAGGTGGAGAATAAACAAGAGTGATTTGGAAGTTTAATGTTTTTGTAACACGATTTTGCTTATTATAGGCATAATCCCCAGGGTTTGGAAGACAAAGTGAACAAACTAAAAGTAACCATGGTGGCTTGGGATCGGCATGACAGCACTGTCATTACAGCTGTCAATAACCTAACACTGAAGGTTTGGAACTCTTGTACTGGTCAGCTCATACACGTTTTAATGGTAAGAATCTGCATTTTTCATTTCGATTGAGATAGTCTAGCTAGAGTACCAGAAAATTCCAGATTGTGTTGGAGGATGAAGTGTTATCAATGACAAAAACTTTTTCAGAGCTTATTACCTTCATTCTTTGCTTAATCACTTCAGATATTCCTACAGCCTACTTCCCATTTTCTATAAAAGTATCTCAATTATTATTGCTGTCTGTGATCCTATCATTTTATCTCCCTTCCTTTTATTTCTTTTGGTTTTTTATTGATCTTTGTTTTCTTTGACATTCTATTATCTTGCTATTCTTTTCATTTTTAAATTCATTGCCTGTAATTTTTATTATAGCTTATTCATATTTGATATAAACATTGGCAAGATAGGCTTGGTTTGGATGTTTGGGCATTTTCATCACATAAATTGGAGTCAGCTGTACTTCTACTAGAAATGTCTCTTGAAGGATGGTGTGTAAATATGGAAAAGGAGGGCAGCAATGGAACATATTTTCCACCTGGAACATTAACATTCTATTAACGTGTCTGTGGATACCACAGCCACCTGAATATTAGTCCTACAGAAATTGAAGCTGAGGGATTACTGATGGAAACAAGAAGATCGTGGTGCACTTCATGTCATAGTTGGGGATTTCAACCAGGTCTATTTGAAGAAATCCCAATCTAATTACCATCAGCATATAACCTGTAGCACAGAGGTCCCAACACAATCAACAACTGTTATACTAAGATGCTTACCCTTCCATGCCTAGAATGCATTTTGGGAAATCTGATCACTTGTCTGTCCACCTCCTACCTGCTTACAGGCAGAAACTAAAGAGTAAGGCTCCAGAGAATAGGACAACAAATAGGTGGTCATAGGAGACAGAGGAGTGGTACTGGACTGTATAAGGACTCTTCAGATCCACAGATGAATGAATCAATGCCTCATGCTGTCACAGACTTTATAAAAACTGTTGTAAATGTGTGTCCCCACAAAGTCATTCAGAGTCTTCTCCAGCTAGAAGCCCTGGATGAACCAAGATATTTGCAATCTACTGAGGACCAGATCAGAGGCGTTCAAGTCTGGTTACCGAGAACATTACGTGAGGTCCAGGTACGATCTCCAGAAAGCCATCTCATGGGCAAAGTGGCAATTCCAAGCCAAACTTGAATCAATGAGGGATGCTCGACAGTTGTAGAAGGGCTTGAATGCTGTTTCTTCTTATAAAGTAAAATTAAGCGGCATAAGTGACAACAGGGCTTTGCTTCCAGATAAGCTCAATACCTTCTCTGCTTGCTTTGACTTTCAATACATGGAGGAACCATCATGAACTCCCACAGCCCTTGATGATCCTGTGACTTCAATCTTTGAGGCCGATGTGTGAGCATCCTTAAGGAGGGTGAACCCACGGAAAGCATTTGGCACAAATATAAGTACCTGGACAAATAGTTAAGGTGACTGGATGTTCAGTGAGATCTTTAACCTCTTGCTTTGGCAGTCTGAGGTACCCACCTGCTTTAAGCAAGCTTCAATTATACTGCTGCCTAAGAAGAGCCTGGTAACGTGCCTCAATGGCTATCATTCAGTAGCATATACATCCAAAGTGATGAAGTGTTTTGAGAGGTTGGTGCTTGAGACCTCCTGCCTGAGAAGCGATTTAGATCACTCCAATTTGCCTACTGGCACAACAGGTCCACAGCAGATGTCATCTCATTGGCTCTTCAGTCAACCCTGGAACATCTGGACAGCAAAATGCATACATCAGGATGCTCTTTATAGACTACTGCTTGGCATTCATTGCTATCATCCCTTCAAAGCTAATGAATAAGCTTCAAGACCTTGGCCATCTTTGTGCAATTAAATCTTTGATTTCCTCACTTGCAGACCCCAGTCAGTTTGGATTGCCAACAACACTTCCTCCACAATCTCCCTCAGCGTAGGTACACCACAATGCTATGTGCTTATCCCCCTACTCTCCTTGCTTTACACACAGCCCAATGCCATATTCGTTTACTTGTGACGCCACTATTATAGGTGAAATCAAAGATGGTGACAAATCAGCATATAAGAGAGAGAGATTGAAAATCTAGCTGAGTAATACCATAACAACAACCTCTTACTCAATGTCAGCAAGACCAAGTAGTTGATTATTGACTTCAGGAGGACAAAACCAGAGGTCCATGAGGCACTCCTCATCAGGGGATTACAGGTGGAGAGGGTCAGCAACTTTAAATTTCTTTGGTGCTACCATTTCAGAAGACCGGTTCTGCGTGCAGTGCACAAGTGCAATTATGAAGAAAGCACAACAGTACCTCTACTTCCTTAGGAGAGTATGAAGATTCAGAATGACATATAAAATTTTGAAAAACTTCCATAGATGTGTCGTGGAGAGTAAATTGAATGCATCACAGCCTTGTATGCAAATATCAATGCCTTTGAAAGGAAAATCCTACAAAATGTAGTGGATACAGCCCTGTCCATCATGGGTAAACCCTTCCCCACCATTGAGTACGTCTACATGGAGCGTTGTCGCAGGAAAGCAGCTTCCATCAGCAGGGACCCCCACCATCCAGGACATGCTCTATTCTCGCTGCTGCCATTAGGAAAAAAGTCTAAGTGCCTCAAGACTCACCACCATTGTTCGGAAAGCGTTATTACCCTTCAATCATCAGACTCTTGAAGCAAAGGGGATATCTTCACTCCACTTGCCCCATCACTGAAATGTTCCCACCAATGTTCCACCTAATTTTTAGTAGTGTGTGCAAAAATCTTAAGTAGTGCAAATTTTTTTCCTGTGACAAAAGTATTTGTGCACTGAATACACACATGGTGCAGTTTATGTAGGTTTACAAAATATTTGACATAAAACTGCACAGAATAACAACAGAATAACATACACATTTAAGTCACTCAGTTATTTTTTTCTCTCTCCTGTCTTTGGCATTTACCCATTCTTTGTAATCTCTATCTAGACTAATAGAGCTTCCATCCAATTGATAGCTTTTGATTCTCATTGACATGTCCAAATGACATTCACCTAAATGGTTTCTCAGCTTGTTTTTGAGTTGATTCATTAGGCTAAAACCTCACTCACAGTCCGCACTAGACGCAAGAAAGGTTTCCCCAATGTCCATCAACTGTGCAAGGTCGAAAAACTCTTCATTTTGAAGTACAAATGCCACCATTTGAGGAAAGTTTGAAATCAGTTTGGCTTTAAATTGTTCTTGCACAGAAAATTTGAAGTCATTAAACTGTCTATTACGGTATTTTCAGCTAGAAAACCATGACATTTTAGACATAAGGCATTAACTTGTTGATCGCCAAATGTGAAGTCACAATCTGCAAATGCAGAGAAATCAAAAACTGACCGTTCTTGTACCTCATCTTCAGGAAACTTTTGATCTTTAAGTTTGATCGCTTTCGCTCTTGCTCATCTGTACTCAACTGTAACATGCGTAGCTCTCCTGTAACAGGTAGTGACGGGTTCTGTTGCCTGAGCTTTTGTACACCGTCCAAATGCGATTTACTTGCCAAATGATGCTTCAAAAAGTCAAGTTTCCAAATATCATCCCACTTCTTTCCACTAGCAAATTCTCCAGCAACTTTCACATCACGACAATACAAACAGATAACTCCAGTTTCTGAATCATACATAAATAGTTCTCTTAGCTGAACGTTCATGACCTCATAAGCTTTCGGTGTAGCAGTTTCTACTATTTTGTTAAGCCATTCAACTTTAAACAAATTTGCAGTTCCTTTGTGCTTCACGCCCTTCACTTCTTTTAAATTTGACATAGTGAATCAATATCTTTTTCAATAAAAACATAGTAAGCTACCTACAGGATTTGAAACAGATCTTTGTAAATTTTACGATATGAACACTGTCCGCTAAACATGGCTGCCGCCGTGATGCAGCTGTACAAACCAGAACAGGAAAGGTGAGGTGACACAAATTAGTGATGTGCATTGTGGTATTTGAAAAACTGACTAACTAGTTAACAGAAACATTTAGCTAAAAGATTATTTTCAATAAGTATAATTATTAATTACTACATTATTTTAGGCAACTAATCTTTTGTGCGCACATTAATTTTCTTTGTGCACTGGTTGAAAAACGTGTGTATGCGTGCACACGCGCACAGCTTAGAGAGAACATAGCTTCCCACAACTTACGGACTCACTTTCCGGGACTCGTCAACTCATGGTCTCGATATTTGTTGCTTATTTATTTATTTTGGTTGTTATTCTTTTAGTGTTTGCACAGTTTGTTGTTTTGCACACTGGTTATTCACCTTGTTAGTGCGGTCTTTCAGTGGTTCTATATGGTTTTGGATTTACTGAATATGCCTGCAAGAAAATGAATCTCAGGGTTGCATATAGTGACATATATGTACTTTGATCATAAATTTACTCTGAATGTTGAACTTTGAGATGGCAGATGAATTGAAACAGGTATTTTTCATTGGTTTTCAATGTAGTAGATTCTGAGTAACATCATAGAAATAACTGCAAACTGAGAATTGGGAAGTAGAGAGGAACTTAGATAAAATTACAGTCTCCGAGAATCTGTACTAAGCATGTCATAGGAGTTGCAGACTGACTAGTTCCTGGGTGCTGGTGGACTTTATTTTCGGGTCTCGAAGGGAATGGCTATTAAGATAGTTCACGCATTTGTCTAAATTTTCCAAAGTTCTCTAGATTTGAAGAATGTTCCCTTAAATAGAAAATAGGAAGTGTTATTTATTTTTCAAAAAGAGATTGAGACAGAAAGCAGTTTATGTCAGCTTAACATCTGTTACTTGTTGAATGTTTGAAGCTATCATTAAAGATGTAATAGAAAGGCACTCAGAAAAATTCAGACAAATTTAATAATGCATTTCTGAAAGGGAATTTGTGTTTGACCTATTAATTGGATTTCTTTGAAGAAGAAACATGCTAAGGATAAATGAAAACCAGTGGATGCACACTGCATTTGGAGTTTCGAAAGGTGTTTGATAAAAGCTCATGGTGTTGCACATAATGTACTATTGTGGTTAGAAGATGGGCAGAGATAGTAGGAATAAGGGAATTGACACGAGTTCTTTCTGATTGGCAAGATGTAACAAGTGGTGTGCCACAGAGTTTGTGGCTTGGGTCTCAACTTGTTATAATTTATGTAAGTGATGTGAATGAAAGGACAAAAGGTATGGTTGATAAGTTTATAATAAATGAAAAATGTTCATTTTGGCAAGAAAAATTAAAAAAAAACATCATATGTAAGAGTTAAGAGATTGCAGAGTTTTGAGAAGCATCAGGATCTTGTGTCCCAGGGCACGTTTTTTTTAAAGACTAGGATGCAGGTGCAGCATGTAGTTTGGAAAGCTTACAGGTTGTTGTCACTTAATTGATCAGGAATTGAATAGGTAAGTAGGCAGAGTTTGCCCAAGTTGTACGGGGCATTGGTGGGTACTCATATGGAGTGCTGCAAGTGGGATTGGTTTTATTAAGAGTGGATCTGAATGTGTGGAAACAGTACAGGGAAGGTTTATTTGACGCATGCCATAAGTTATCTTGTCATAAGATAGCTTATGTGACGCAGTTATAAAATCATACAGGATGAAAATAGGCCCCTTTAGGCCCACATTAACATGTTGAACACACTAGGTTTATATCTCCTGGAGTTTAGCAGCAAGAATGAGAGTTTAATTGAAACAGTGATAATAAAAATCTTGCTGTATTACAGATTGTTAAAAATTCAACAATTATTTTGTTCCAGGGGCATGAAGATGAAGTCTTTGTACTTGAACCACACCCCTTTGATCCCAGAGTTCTCTTCTCTGCAGGACATGATGGCAATGTGATAGTTTGGGACCTAGTAAGAGGAGTGAAAATTCGATCATACTTCAATATGGTATAAAATTGTGCTTTCTAAATTTATTATAAATATGAATTTAGTCGATTTCATTTCTAATTAAGGCCATTATTGTGTGTAATGCTTTTAAGTGGAAACAATATTCCAGTGGTCTGTTACCTTGTTGCCTTTGTGATATTATCATAATACTTTGACTAGAACTTTCCTAACTGTCTCTGGTGGATATAATAAAATAAATGAGGAATGCTATCTAAAATATAATATTCTTAAAATAAAAATCATCAATAGATAATTACGAATTACATGCAAAATAGAATGCAGTTTTTCACTTGACAGATGCTTGCATGTCAGACAACAATAACAAAAAAGAAATCCTTTCTCCTACCTTCTGATCTTCTGAAAGTGTCACCTTTAATAGTTTAGTGCATATTCCAGGTCTTTTTCATGAGAACTCTCTTAATTCACATCTAGGATGATAACAAAGCCTGGTCAGGTACTTGCAAAACAGCTGATCACATGTTCAGACACTTGACTTTTGACATTGACAAATAAATAATGTTTAAATAGCGCTATCCCATTTTTCCGACCTACCCCCACAAGTCCAAAGAGCCTCAAATGTTGAAATTTTATTGTGGGTATCTCAAAATGTTGGTACAATTGATACAAACAAAACTGAATTTCCTCAATTCAGAGTGACACTTTCATAAGAACATAAGAAGTAGGAGCAGGAGTAGGCCATCCAGCCCGTCTAGCCTGCCCCGCCGTTCAATAAGATCATGGCTGATCTGTCCATAAACTCAGCTCCATCTACCTGCCTTTTCCTCATAACCCTTAATTCCCCTACTATGTAAAAATCTATCTAACTGTATCTTAAATATATTTTGTGAAGAAGTCTCAACAGCTTCCCTGGGCAGAGAATTCTACAGATTCACCACTCTCTGGGAAAAACAATTTCTCCTCATCTCCGTCTTAAATCTTCTCCCCTGAATCTTGAGGCAATGACCCCTAATTCTAGTCTCACCTACCAATGGAAACGACTTTCCTAATTCTATCTTACTTAGCCCTTTCAAAATTTTGCATATTTCTATAAGATCCCCTCTCATTCTTCTGAATTCCAGAAAGTATAGTCCCAGGCGACTCAATCTCTCCTCATAGGTTAACCCCTGCATCCCTGGAGTCAACCTGGTGAACCTCCTCTGCACTGCCTCCAGAGCCAGTATATCCTTCCTCAAGTATGGAGACCAGAACTGCACACAGTACTCCGGGAGGGTTCTGATTTCAATTAAAGATTGGCTTCTCGGCTGACTTTAACTGAAGCAGATTAACAATAATAGAACAATTATTGGGAGTTCAGACTGATAATCCTCATGTATTTCCAAGAGAGGATCGTGTGTGTTTTGGAGCTGAAATTCAGGTCACCACTGAGGCATTCAGTGAATGAGAAGCTAAGCAAGAAGGTACTTTTGAAATAGAATACTTGCTTTAAACTTCTTCACATTCTGTAGACCTTCGCATATTTTGGTGCAGTTTATTTTGAATCATTTTTTTCTTATTAGCTGCAAGGCTCCGTACATTCTGAATAAAATAATAACACAACATGGCAAGCTTCTCATTCTTGTAATACAGTGGATTCTGGTTAATTGGACCCAGTATACTTTGGCCCAATTATGCAGCTGCCCCAATTAGCCAGAGTTTCACGCAAATAGTTAAAAAGGTATTAAAAAACACAAATTACCATTTAACTGAAAAACAAATTATGTGTTTAAATGAAATACAGAACAAATTAGAACATAGCCAATGCTATGGCAGTACTATAAAATTCTGTATTAGTTTGTTATTTTTATCGACAGAGGAATTCATCTGTGTATTCTGCCATGTTTTTGGTTGACTGTAAATGAACAAAGTCAGTAATTTATTTGACTAATGTCAAACTGTTTCTTGGCAGCTTGCAAAGGTTCGAAATTTTAAAGTAAAAATTATCAAAAGGCATTGCTGTTTGAATCGATGTCCATCACCCCAGGTGGATAACATAACACAGGCACATGCAACTGACGCTATTTAAAAACTGCACTCTAATCACATCCAATGGCCACACATGTGCACGTGACTGATACTGGTTAGAAACTGTTTGGCAGCAGTATCATGTCCCAAGAAAGTAAGCGGCGTAGTGTCTCAAGTAAATGAAAGGAATCCCAGCTATTTTCTCAATTAGTTTTTGTTTTCTAAGAGTTGTTTCAAATAAGTATCGGCCCCAATTAACCGACTCTACTCTACTTCCGTTATGGTCATTGTGTGGAGCTTTGTTTCAGTGCGGTCTCAAATTGGCTGGCATTAGGTGTAGATCTTTTGCTGGGAAGATGTCTGATATGCTAGCATATATTGTGACCAGAAACACCTAATCCAATATTATGACAACTTCAGCTGAAAATTTTTACTAATATAGTCTCCAGATGATTTCAATTTTGCACCGCTGGAAAAAATATGACCTTCTGTCCAGTATCTAGGCTAGTATTTTAAAATTATTTCACTTCAGCCTTTAATGCATTTCTTATAACTTTTAAAATATACACCTTAAATGTTTTAATTTTTTTAATATTATTTTGATGTCAAAAGCAAAGCTTTGTAGGATTTATCACAAAGCAAAAGCTTCACCCTAAGCTTTGCTGTCAGGATACTCTGGCCTAAGTCCTTGCTTTGTCTTGATGTCTGACTGCCAGCGACAGAAGGTTATCGGAACGTGCCTACTGCATGCAGCCCAGATTAATGCAGACAGATAGCGTTTGATGACAATTTCAGAAGGTGGATGGGTTCAGTGTGGTCCTGCCTAATATTTTGACTCAACATAGAATGTTACAACATTCTTAATTAAAATAATTAATTCTAACTGTATTTTAAAAATTTTGAAAATTGAAATGTAAGCACAATCTTGTTTTTTTTGTGCTTTCTTCTCCCTTGGTACTTTCACCAAAACCAGGATGAAAAAAGGTTTAAGCAGAATGCCTTTAGATTGAAAAAAACTACTATCCTTATTAGGAATTAAAATGCTGTTTCACTTTAGTATCATTGCTTGGCAGCATGCTGATCACTCTGAACCCCACAAAGAAATGTGGCTGCTTGGATCTGTGTAACTCGGAGAACTGTCCTTTTCTTCATCCATCCGTAATCACTATGAATGCAAAATGCATTTTGTTGTCACCACGTTAACATGGTAATTGTGAGATCCTAGTTCTATTTAAAGCCAGTCAAGTCACGTGTGTATGATTATTGTAATTAGTGCAAGCCTTAGGCATGCATTTCATAAGTCTTCCATGTTTTTGTCCACTTAATAAAATTAGCACTTCATATTTAAAAGGCAAGATAAATTCTATTCCGTTGCTGTTGATTTTTATTTTTCTGTCCAGCTGCTTTTGGATTAATTGTGGCAAGATTTTTGGCAGATATAATTAAAAAATGGATTGTATGGTACTTAAATTTAAATCATTACTTCTCCATCAAAAATACAGTAATTTCAGATTGATGTAGGTTTGTGCATCTGATGGCGAAGTCAGCTATCCTTTCTCTGCAAAAATACAATGTGTGTTGTTCTCATAACTATTTTTACATTCTATTTTTCAGATTGAAGGCCAGGGACATGGAGCTGTATTTGATTGCAAATGCTCCCCTGATGGGCAACATTTTGCATGTACTGATTCCCATGGGCACCTTCTTATTTTTGGTTTTGGTTCAAGCAGTAAATATGACAAGGTATGGTGGCTTTTGAAAAAATAAGTTGTCTTAAAGATTCCCAACATTGGTTTTGGTTTTGAATATTTTTTTAAAATTTCAATCTGCAACATTAAAAAAAACTTGGATACTGTTGTTGTTTGACATTTTGAATATTTCAATGTTTGTTTCTCCTTTGCTGTTGAATCATTATGTGAGCAGACAAATGGAAGCCAGAGAAGTATTTTTATAAAGTTATCTACATGATGAACGGTTTCCATTCCTGACACATGAGTTTATTAATGAGCATTGACCTCAACATCTTGAGTTTATTGTCATCATCAGAATCTGACGAAACAATTTTTTATTGTGGAAAAGTTTGTGTGTGTGTGTACTGTATATTCATTCTTCAGATTCTGATGATGAATTCCAGTGCTTCTATAACCATTGAATATCCCAAACAGTAAAATTATGATGTAGATTATTATTACTTTGTTTCTATATTGAAAAGGTAATCAAAAATTTTTAATTAGTAGAAATATTGTATTCACTGCTACCTGTAATTGTGTGCTATCTTTAAGTTCAGCAAAAAGTCCCATTCTGTTGTACAGCAGCAGTATGAAACAAAACCTGACATCAAGCCCATATAAAAGACATGGGCTTTTGGACCTGAAACATTTAGGCAACAACAGTGAAAAATCTAGCAATGTTTCTAAATCAGGATCTAATGTGATTTGGAGGGGAATCTATAGGTGGCTGCGTTCCAATTCTGATAGTAAAGTAATTAAAGATAGTTCAATAAGTAACATAAATGCTGCCTGACCTGCTAGTTCCTGCAGCATTTTGTATGTGTTACTCTTGGTAAATAACTGAAGTGCACTTGGTAGAAAATACAAACAGCAGACCCGGTGCACCAAGCACCCCACCTTGTCCTGGATGGTGCCAAGGTTCATGAGTGTTGTAGAGGAGATGTGGGACTATTCCAGTTCCATTTCATTGCACTCTCATTGCTTGTAGTTGCTGGAAGGGCTTGCACAGAATTTTGAACTTTTCACCTGTACTTGCAGGCATCAATTTTATGTGGCTATTCTCATTAAATTTTTGGTTAACTTAATAATAAAAGGATGTTGATAGAGGGGGCTTTGGTGATGGAGATATAAAACAAAGAATTGGGTACATTTTACCAGGAGCAGCTGGGTAAAGATGTAGCAGTAGTTTGCAAAATGAAAAGAGATCAGTAGTTTTTAGGTGTAAAGATGATGATGAAAGATTTTCCGGCAGCTGGGAATAGTACTTGACAAGAGAAATTATTGGCAATCTCAGTTGGTCAAGGGAGTGGTGTCTGACAACTAGTTTAGTATCACTAGGCATGGAGAAGTAGAACGTAGGCCCCTGGAGAAGATGTTTGAGAGAATAGCCAAAGGTAGCTGACTAGAGGAAGGAGTAAACCATCAAATGTTTAGTCAATAAATTGAAGTTGGAGAAATATGTACCAATTCCTCCTGGGTCTATAACAAAACTCAGCTTTTCTAAAATACATAGCAATATAAAATTACTATATAGCACATGATTTATTATAAAGTATAATTGGTTTTGCCACATGAATACCAGATGAAATGGAATTCATGAACAATTGTTAAACCACCAAAATATTTCCATAATTTCTAGCAATAGATTTATCTCATTCCATGTATGTGTAACAAAGTTTATTATTAATGTTACAGTGTGGGAAGGCAAACAAAAATAAAGTTAGCTAATCTGATGGTCTGTTGTAGTTCTTAATAGAGAAATTAGTTAACAGATGTTTGACATAAGAAACAGAGTTTCTCTTTCTATTAATGTAAGTAGTTGTCGGTTTGTACAGGAAGAAATAACTTGATATCTGTTGGTATGTAACTGAATTGTTTGCCGCTTCTAAACTTTCTTCCCTCACTGGTGCCATCTGCCTGTAGACCTCTTGCTGCTCCCAAGCTCAACTGCTGATGTTCTGAACTCATCATAAATCTTTGAATAATTGTCCTTTATACTCAAGGAATTGTACTCTCCTACCCCAACTAAAAGAGAAATCAATCATCAAAAAGCTGCAGATGCTAAAAACTGAATATGCTGAGCATGATATGTTTCCATTAATGGGCGAGATTTGAATGATTATAGGACTGGGAGGAGCTGCTGTTTAATTCCATAGGAACTCAGGCAATGAATCTCTTGATTTTTCTTCCCTGGAGGTCATTTGAGGTATTTAAAGCAGAAGTAGATAAATTTCTGAATGATGATGAATTAGAGAGTTACAAGGAACTGGCAGAGATGCAGTCTGGGGCAAATCAACCAAGATTATTCTGAATGGTGGGACCGGCTTGAGGGGGCAAATAGCATGCTTTGGCTCTAATTTTCTTACATTCTTATGATAGCGTCAGTAGGTCAGGCAGCATCTGTGGCATGAGAAATCAAGTTAACTTTTTTATTGGGTTGAAGCATATAGTATACGGTGAACATGAAAATAAAAGGCCCTGCTCTAGTCATTGGAATTCCCCTTTTCAGAAATAGGAATTTGTTGGGATTTTTGGCAAAAGTTCACTTTTTTTTAAAACTAAAATTTCAGAATACTAACATGTCACCATCAGGTTTTATAGCTTTCAAGTTTAAAAAGAAGTGAATATAACAGTTGATAAATCCTTCAAGGTAAAATGAAATGCCTGAACCTTTCAAAATTTCTTGCTGTAGATTTCTGATCAGATGTTTTTCCACACGGACTATCGACCCTTAATTCGTGATGCCAACAACTACGTACTGGATGAGCAGACGCAGCAAGCACCACATCTTATGCCACCTCCATTCCTGGTGGATGTGGATGGTAACCCCCATCCACCAAAATTCCAGAGATTAGTACCTGGCCGGGAGAACTGTAAAGATGACCAACTCATTCCACAAATGGGTGTTTCTGCAACAGGTAATCAAACTCATGATATAAGGAAACTGAAAACTGGTCAAGTATCTAGCATTGCATATTAACAAATGAAAAATTTTAAAAATTCAGAATGCAGTTAAAACTTGCATGTCTCTTAAGTTAATGTCAGTGTTCCTTCCAGACTCTGTGGAATATAATATTTTTGGCAAGAAATTGTAGTGCCAATATTTTTCAAAAGCTCATTTCATACTTAAGTTGCATAGTGTGTAGGATTTTATTCTCACATAATGGTGCAACTTTAGGGGATATTACTACCATGCTGGTAACTCAATAATACATAGATCTGATTGTCCTTGTCAAGTTAAAAATGCAGAATAGAAATAAATATATACTAAATTTAACAAAAAGTGTAAAGATTTTCAAATGTCACATATATAATTTTAGAAAATGCAACAAGAGATATTTATTTTGGAAAATATAAAAAAGTTTACTAAAGAATATGGTAGTGCTTGCTAATTTGTAGAATGAAACTAATTGCTTTTGCTTTGCCTGTTATTTTGCTGTTTGCCACTTTGGCTCTAGGTTTGAACCAAGTTCTAAGTCAAGCAAACCATGAAGTCAGTCCATTGGACAATATGATTCAACGACTTCAGCAGGAACAAGATCAGAGACTAACTACAGGTACCAACAACACCTTGAACAGAGGAAGATTAGGTAGGACAATTTAATAACTGACTAGTAAATGCAATATTATAGAATTAATTAACATGTATCTAATTTAGCAGAATAGCTTTTATGTCACTCATCGTTTTGTCCATGAACTCCCAATTGTCACTTCAAAAATTTAAGCCTTCTGTAAGATTTGATTGACTTTAGGATGCCTAAATTATGTTTAATTGATAACTGGTTTATTATTTTCATATGCAGTGAGGTATAATGAAGAAGTTTGTTTACATGCTATCCATACAGACCATTTTATCACATCAGTATGTCAAGGTTGTACAGGGGAAAAGCAATAACAGAATGCAGAATATAGTGTTACAGTCATAGAGAAAGTTCAGTGCAGGCAGACAATAAGATGCAAGGTAGATTAACCAAAGTCCTTTTTAAAATAAAAAAAAGTTGAATGCCTCCATGCTCTTCCTGTTTATTATTTTATGTTCCAGCAGTTTCCCTGGTGGATTACAAATGGTAAACTACAAAATAAGGAAGTTAGAAATAATGGAATAATGTCATTTGTTAAAACATTCCACCACAAGTGCCATGGCTGGGGAGCAACAGAAGTAACACCATCTCATTTCTGTTACCCATGCTGCCGTTGCAACAGAGTAGTGCAAGGCTTCACTAGGTTCACTGGGCTTACCTGCTAAAAGTTAAATAGTTTGTGAAACCTGCCACCTTTTCAATTGATCATGGGGAATAAGGAGAGTTATTATGGTAGCAGTGGCACAGTAACTAGTGTCAGGTTCAATCTTGATGTCCAGTGCTGGCTGTACAGAATTCGTACATTTTTCCTGTGTCCACTTGGGATTCTTTTGTGTGCTCTTATTTCCTTCCACATTCCAAAGATGTGCTGGATTGTAAGTTAATCGGTTGCAGCAAATTCCCCCTAATATAGTGGGGGTAGAGGATGGCAGAAAAATTCAGGATGAAAAAAAATACATTACAGGGAAATAGAAAAACTGACACAGACCCAGTGTGCCAAATGTCTTTTATCTCTGTCATATATGTGACAACAAAAATAAAAAAAAACATTTCAGTGATAGTTCGGATTTTGCTAGCAACACCATATCCCAGCAGGCCTTTAAAGCTTCTAATGTTGGTTTGCTGACTCTATGGAAGAGCAGAACATATGTGCAAAAGCAGCCTTGAGACTGGAAGGTTAGTTTGTTTGTGATGAGATAAACTCCACCATACTCAGAATTCAACCACAAATATGCAGAAGTTGTCCACTGTGTCACTGTTCCTGTGTTTCAGTTGAACTAGTTGGTGGAGGGGGTGAGAAGAGAGGGGAATTTATTGAGTTTACATTTCTGATTGTAAGCTAGATACAAACTAATTGTGTGTGAATGCTTGGAAGGGAAATGAGGGTTAAGCTTACTTGCAATGCTCTTCTTTGTGGACTGGAATGCTAATGCTGCCAGATTTCACTTTTGGGGTAAGGGCTACCTAACTAAAGGAGTGGAGGGTGTTTCTTCCCTGATGTTACTTTGCAGCAGGGACTTGACACTGATTAGAGGGAAAAAAAGTCAATAAAGAGTCCTAAAACTCTTAAAGAATTTTTATTATATAACCAGGACTTTCCAAAATGGAAAGCACTGGTGGGGAACAAAGACATAATATAAATGAAAAAGAAGAGATTTTCCTCATTCCTATTTCCCTCTTATATAATCTTGTACCAAAAATGCAATCCCTTGTTTGTTTGTTACTGATGAATACCTGGTGTGCAAAAGTTGGTGCTGTGTTTGTCTATGTAACCAGTAACAGATGTTATGTATATATACTTTTCTTATCTTCGCCTCTGATTCCAGTCAAGCTTTTTTATGTCTTTATCCATATCTTAGTTTCTAGATGTTCTGGAAAATATACCTTTCTCATATCAATTTACTTACAATTTAATACATAAAGCAAGTATGTTTGCCTTCCAACTTCAGAGACCCTGGTTCATATTTCCACATGACATAGAATGAGACCATTTGAGCTCATCAGGTTTGCCAGCTCAGACAGCAGTTCCATTCCTGCTAATTGTCCTAGAAATTTATTTTCACATACTCCATCCCTATTCTCCTACCCCCAGATTCTACTTTCATCTACACAATAGAGGCAACTTGCAGTGACCAACTAGCCTACCAACCTAGCATCCCAGCCTTCGATGCTGTTTGTCCAGATAATGCATATTCTCCTCATAGGACCGTAAGGCATTGGAGCAGAATTTGGCCATTTGGTCTATTGAGTCTGCTCTGCCATTCAGTCATGGCTGATCCCCTTTTCTCCTCCTCAGCCCCACTCCCCAGCCTTCTCACCATAACCTTTGATGCTCTGGCCAATCAAGAACAAACATGCTCTGCCTTAAATACACCCAATGACCTGGCCTCCACAGCTACTTGTGGGAACAAATTCACCTCCCTCTGGCTTAAGAAATTACTCTACATCTTTGTTTTAAATGGGCACCCATCTATCCTGAGGCTGGGCCCTCTTCTAGACTGCCCTACCATGGGAAACATCCTTTCCATATCTGCTCTGTGTAGGCCTTTCAACATTCGCGAGGTTTCAATGAGATACCCCTTCATCCTTCTAAACTCCATTGAATACAGACCCAGAGCCATCAAATGTTCCTTGTATGATAACCCTTTCATTCTCAGAATCATCCTTGTAAACCTCCTCTGAATCTTCTCCAACGCCAGCACATCTTTTCTTAGATGAGGAGCCCAAAACTTTATACAATACTCAAGGTGAGGCCTCACCAGTGCCTTGACCACATGGGTGTCTTTTACATTGAAGAAATCTAAGCACATCCTAAAAACCTGTGGACATGCTAATTAGCTACAGCTAATTATGTATTCTAATGCAAATTAATTCAAAGATGAGTTGATGAACATATCTGAGAGAGAATAATTTGCGGTGATAGAGAGAAATAAGGAAATGGGTAATGGGATTTGCATTATTTTGTACTGGGCACTGACATGGACCCAGTAGACAGAAGTTCAACTCCTTTGTCATGAATTCTCTGGGCAAAAGAGGGACAAAGGTAATGGAAATAAAGCCCACATGGAAATTAATGTACCTTTCACAATACGCTGGTTGAGGGAACTGGTGGGATTATGTTTTGAGGAAGATACAGAGGCATCAAGGTGACATAGACTAGTTAGGTGAGCATGAAAATATTTGGCAGACAGAACATAACGTGAATAAATGTAGTTATCCGTTTTGGATGAAAATATAGAGCTGGTTATCGAAAAGTTATCTTTAGAGATATTGATTGAAAAGGCAGCTTATGCGGCCGACATTGAGGGCAAGCCTGCAGGTGCAGCAAGCAATTATGAAGAGAGATAGGCCTTCCTGTAATAAGAGGTATTGAATACAAGAGCAAGAGTACAGTCTTTGCTAAGACCATACCTGAAGTGTCTGTAGTTATGGTCTCTTCACCTAGGAACAGATATACTTGTTAAAGGGAGTGCATCTGAAGTTCTTTAGACTCATTCTTGGATTGGCTGGACTATATTGATCATGCGAGAGTGAGAATTTTTGCCATTAGCCTCATCTGGCCCATTATTTTGAAGAATGCTTATTTCTTAATATTGATAGTTCATTCAAATTATCATACTGATATTTTTCTATTCTCCAACTGATGGCATGCTGCAAGGGAGTACACCATCTAATTTGGGTCATTTTGCTGAATTGTGAGAATGAAAATCTTGAGTATTTTTAAAAGAAAATGCTATATAGTTGCAAAGCTGTTCATGTTCTCATTTGCTTGTTTTCACTTTGTATTTATTATCAGTATTCTTTCCAAATATGCCATTTTGAGTCCAAATTGCTACTAATGGTAATTATCCTTCTGTTTGAAATGCATTCTGCTAGTGTACTACCATGCAAGTTTTCCCCTGCCTTGAAGCACCATGACAGACATTTCAGAAGTTTTTCTATTTGTTCATTCTAGGCTCACAAAGTTCTACCTCTGAGATGCACTCACCTCCAAATGTTGGCTTGAGACGCAGTGGACAAATTGAAGGTGTGCGGCAGATGCACAGTAATGCACCTAGAAGTGAAATTGCCACTGAGCGGGATCTTGTGGCCTGGAGTCGGAGGGTAGTAGTGCCAGAATTAACCCAGGGTGTAGCTAGGTACGTATACAAATTTTATGGAAGAAAAGCAAAATTGTACATGTTGTAATTTCTCTTTTATAAATGAAGTGAAATGTCCATTGTTTCCATTGATAGTAAGTATTTTTATCCTTTGGAATATGTATTCTGCATTATAGTTTGCATGATATTCACTGTTAATACTTTGCAACAATTTTTTCATCAATTGCATGTTCTGGGTATATTAAATAATGGTGCAGTAGCACTGTTATTTATGATACAGGGCTACCAATTGTGCGGCTTAAATTAGTGATCCAGAGATTATTGCATTTATCAGCAAAGGAACTGGAGAGTCTGAAATAAAGGGCCATTATGTAGTGACCATATGTAGACTGTATTGTGGCTGAACTTCTGCAAAATGAAGGTCCTCTGCCAACCTCTGATCACTGCACAATAAGCCCTAACAAAAATGCTCCAACATTGAGACCTTGGAAAGCATCGAAAGATTTTCATCTTTATTATCCAGTTGATGTATGTGTGGGTGCCACTTTTAACTTCCCTTTTCTAATTATACTTGTGTTACAGTAAGCAGGAAGAATGTAGAGCAGCCAAAGGGGAAGAAGAAGTAAACATTTATAAATATGAGAAGAGAAAGAAAACAACAAACCAAGTTCAACGAGAAAACAAGGTAATTACTTCATCAGATATATTTAGCAATTCTAGAAGAATAGCCAAAAGGGTTAGGTAAAATACCACATAACTCTCAGATGATTTAAAGATTGATTCTTCATGCTCAAAATAACCAACTTATGACTGATGTTTTCTGGTTGCAACGGTATGACTAATTGCAACCAGTCTATTTTCCTGGATTTCTTTTTGCAAGTTATTAAATGATCTAAATTTTATACTAGGACATAACTATGGTATTTCTCAAATTGTGGTATGAGCAACTTTGGAGAGAGTTTTATCTTGTATTGGTCCTAACCTGTGTAAGCTTATACTTCAGAAGATTTATTTTATCAAAGGTGCTAATTTTATTTTGCTTCCAGCAATACAGTTATGTCTTGACCTTGCTGTTTATAAGTGGGAAATAAATTAATCCTCTGAATGCGTATTTCTACATCTAAAACTATATAATGGACTTACTTGGAGATCACTGAAAGCAAGATTCACCCTGTCAGTGCTACAGCTCCGTAGAAGCATTTCCACATGTGTTGTGGTATTCATGAATGAAATGAGAAGGAGTTTCTGCATCAAACAGGATAAGGGATAATAATAAATAATTGACGTAGGCGATTGAGGGCACACAGAATGCAGCAGTAATTAAAGTGTTAGATTTTTTTAAAGCTATTTTCTAATTGTAGACTTAACTTGACCAGCAGGAAGTGCAAAAGCAGCCTGAATGCATTATTACTTACTGTTCCTTGCTTCTTGTGAAAACATGTCTTTTCTCCTCTCCAAATAAGCTTAATTACAGAGCTGAAATTACAGCCGCAAACTTTAGTTCCTTTCCCTGGTGTTGTTTTGCAGTTAGTCTATTGCAATCTGCTAATATTTATTAGATCAGCCATAATTGTGCAGTTGCAAGAAAAGGTTTGTGAGCCATTTGCAACTACCTGGTTTTCTGCATTAATTGCTCATAAAATGTAGTCTCATCTTCATCTAGCTCAAGATAATAGACAAATGCAAACTGCCTAAACTAATAACAGTCAAACAATTGTACTTTTCATGTCTTTATTGAACACATTGTTTAATCATTCACAGACCAGGCTGGAAAAAGTATGTGAACCCTTCTATTTAATAACTGGTAGAACTTGCTTAAGCAGCAGTAATCTCCACCAAACTGCTGCTGATCAGACTTGCACAACAATGAGGAGGAATCTTAGACCATTCCTCCATACAAAATGGTTTCAGTTCATCAATATTTCTGGGATACCTTGCATGAACAGCCCTCTTCAGGACATGCCACAGTATCTCAATTGGTTCAAGGCCTGGACTCTGACTCGGCCATTCCAAAACACAAATTTTCTTCTTTTTAAACCATTCTGTTATTGATTTACCCCTGTATTTCATATCATTGTCTTGTTGAGTCATCCAGCTTTTACTGACCTTCAGGAGACAGACTACTACTCTGACATTCTCCTGTAAAATGTCCTGATACAATTCTGAATTAATGATTCTCTCAGTGATTGCAAGCTGTCCAGCCCTGAGGCAGCAAAGCAGCTCCAAACAATGATGCTCCCTCCACCATGCTTCACAGTGCCCTTTTTCCTCCAAACATAGCGGTATACATTTCTGCCTAAAAATTCAACTTTAGTCTCACCTGTCCACATAACGTTGTCCCAGAAGCATTGTGGAACATCCATGTGGTCATTTGCAAACTTGAGACGTTCAGCAATGGTTTTTTCATGAACACCATTCTATTTCAGTTTTTTTCTTATAGTGAACACATGAACAGATTCTGAAGATTTCTGCAGGTCTTTTGCTGTTACTCTTGGGTTCATTTTCACCTCCTTCATCATTGCATGTTGTGTTCTTGGTGTGATGTTTGCAGGACGCACATTCCTAGGGAGAGTAGCAACATTAATGAATTTCCTCCATTTGTAGACAGCTTCTCTTACTGTGGACTGATGAACACTCTCATGTCTTTTAGAAATGCTTTTGTAGCATTTTCCAGCTTCATGTGTCTCAACAATTATTTTAAGGTCCTCTGAAAGTTGTTTTGATCGAGGTATGGTGCACATAAAGAGATCTTTCTTGAGAAGCGCATGCCCTGTCAGTAACCTGACTTTGTGTGTCTTTTTTTTTATAAGGCAAGGCACCTCTACAACCCACACCTCCAATCTCATCTCATTGATTGGAACGCCTGACTCTAAATAGCTTTTGTAGAAAGCATTACCTCTGAGATTCACATACTTTTTTGAACCTAGACTGTGGTTGTTTATGTGTTATTGGTTTAGGCAGATTGTGTTTGTCTATTATTGTGACTTAGATGATGATCAGACTATGTTTTATGAGTATTGAATGCAGAAAACTAGGTAATTACACAAACTTTTTCTTGCAACTGTACAAGTAGTGTGCTGTAACTAAGAAAACTAAGTACTGAGAGTATCGTAGTTATAATCAGTGGAAAGATTCCAAAAGAACTTGAAACTGAGCACAAAATGGAACAAGCAACTGCTTTGCAAATTTCAGAACATTTATGCTTTCTCTTACTGTTTGGTCGAACCTAGATTGGGCGAAACTGAAGATATGTATTGATTGTTGGAATAAGATTTAAATTTTTCTTCCTCACTTTACGATTGTTTGTTTAGCCAGTGTGATACTCTACGATCTTTAGAGTAAATGAGGAGAACTGTACATATAAAAGATGAACTCAGGTGATTGGTTTTGTGAAGATAAATTGTGTATTTCATTTTTATTTCATCTTGAATATGAAATGATTGCTACCTTATCTCAAGTGGGTAATGGCCTTTTCAGCAAAACAGTCACACAGTCTCCCTCCAACAGTAGTGTTCAACAGCACGAAGGCAGAATTTTCAGAAAAAGAGAGAACCAGCAATCTTCCATAAAAATTGCAGAAGCTCTTCTGCAATTTTGTTGTTCAGCTGTGTACACTATGACTTTGCTGAGATAGCTCCAGGTATGCTAGATGCCGACCTTTGTACACAAGGCTAGAAGGTTTAACAACAAGGAATCCTCAACCACAGCACACTAGGTCATTCATTGCCTATAGGAGTTCCAGAAGTCCTGAATGTTAGCTCTTTTCTCCATTTTGGTCTGATCAAATGTACTGGTCTATCTACTGCCAACTGCAGGTTCCCAATGAAGGTACAAGTCTGTATTCAACTTGGTGGTTCAAATTGTTTTCTTTTTATCTCTCAGGACTGACTTGATACCAAGTTACAATGGAATAAAGTTAATAGATCATAGAATCTTAAAGCACAGAAACTGGTCCTCTTGGCCCACTATGTCCATGCCAACCATGATGCCCATTTATGTTAATCACATTTGCCCTTCCATATCTTTCAATGCCTTTCCTATCTAAGTACATGCGTAAATGCTTGCAAAAACACTGTAATTGTATTTACCTTTACCATCTCTTGCGGCAGTTATTTATAGATATGCACCCTCTTCACTTTTCTGAAAAGCATACTCTTTGGATCGTCTTTAAATTTCTCCTCTCTCTCCTTAATCCTTTGTCCTACAGTTTTCGTCCCCCCTAAGATAAAGACTCTGACTGTCTACCCTATTTGTGCCCCTCATAATTTTATAAACCTCTTTAAGGTTACATCTTAGCATCCCATGTTCTAGAGAGATTAAATCCAACTTTCCAATCTCTACTTATGATTATAGCTCTTTATTCTAGGCAATGTCCTGGTCAATCTCTTCTGCATTCTCCGTTGCCACCACAATCTTCCTGTGGTGTGGTGACAGAACTGTACACAGTGCTCCTAGTGCGATCTAACAATGTTTCATATATTTGGAATATGATGTCCCCACAATGTCCTGGCTTCTTGACCATTTTATGAATCTGTTTCTCTACTTACGATGAGCGACAGGCTTATACTCCCAAGTCCCTCTATACAACAGTGGTCCTAAGGCCCTTGTGATTTACTCTATATTTTCAACTAGAATTTGAATACTTAGTGATAACTAATAAAGTCATTTATGAAACAAAAAAAAAACAGAACTACTTAAAAGATATTGTCTATGGAGAGAGAAAACCTGAATTAATATTAAAGATGGATGAGTTTTATATATCTGTATCTGAATGAGTTAGTTCTGCTACAGACCCAAAAGACTACATATCTAAAACAAAAAAAAAAGTATTCTGAAATCACATTAACTGAAATTAGTTGAACCATTACCTTGTTCAATGCTTGGAGTGTATTCCCAGGAATAAGCGTGCTTTTGGGTTACCAAAGATGCTTTTGAGCTAAGAACCTGATACAAATTTTTGCTGTCTTTGTTGCTGTGCACTGCTGTGATGGAAACTGGCTAACTTGATATTGCACATATTCAGAGGTTGGTGTGCAAAGGCTATATTCATCTATTTGATTGACTGCATGGCCCTCCCCAGCCTAAGTTTTTCTACGGTAACAAGGTCAACTGAAAAGTCTAATGAGAGGTAGTATTGGACTTGGGTGGTCTGTGGTTGCTGCTGGTCCCCCCAAAATAGTTCTGCTTTCTTCGTGCTGAGTGTCCATACTGATCATCCCAACCTTCACAGATAATCTTTCCACGTCAAGTATGACAATTCATTGCTGGAGATCAGCAATGAATGGTTAAGGTTTGGACAACTATTGCAGCACAGCAAAGTGCAACAGTGAGGAGGCAGAGGATGGTATCATCTCTCCAGCCCAGCAGCATGCAACCAAGTATTTGTCCTTTTAAAGCACAAGCTGCACTTTCCTGAACGTTCAGACTGGAGCATCTAGAGTGATCTCTGGGGTAGTGGTAAATGCAGTACACATGTTGTCTCTGAATTAGTACTTTTAGAAATCTATTTTGAATGTGACTTTGAAGAACATCAATTTAGTGAGAGTTCCTTTCTGGTGTATTAAATATCAATTATTTTTAAACAAAATCCCATATTTCTGCTCACTTGTGGAACAAGCTGATGTTGAAAAAACTGATCTGTTTTAATTTTTTTTTAAGTGCTCATTTAAGTTGAATGTCTCAGAATCCAACTCTCATTTTGTGGAAGAAAACGGTTTCCTGTTATTTAACATATTAAAATGGTTTCCTGTTATTTGACAGGGAGAGAGGGTTAGAGAGGGTTTAAACTAATTTGGCAGGGGGATGGGAACTGGAATAATAGAGCGGAGGAGGGGGAAAACAGAAATAAATCTCAGATTGTGAGCAGTAAAGATATCAGGAAGGACAGGCAGGGGATGAGGCAAATTTGCAGCCATTGGGATGAGTTGCAGTGCAATCAAACCAAAAAAGTACCTAATACTGGACTTAAGGTGTTATACTTAAATGCATGCAACATAAGGAATAAAGTGGATGATCTTGTCATACAGCTACAGATTGGCAGGTATGATATTGTAGCCATCACTGAGGCGTGGCTAAAGGATGCATGTCTCTGGGAGCTGAACGTCCAAGGATACATGGTGTATTGGAAAGATAGGCAGGTAGGCAGAGGGGGAGGCATGGCTTTATTTGGTAAGAAATGATATTAAATCATTAGAAAGTGGTGACATAGGATCGGAAGGTGCAGAATCTTTATGGGTTGAGCTAAGAAATCGCTGGGGTAAAAGGACCCTGGTGGCAGTTATGTACAGACCTCCTAACAGCTGCCGTGATGTGGACTACAAATTACAACAGGAAATAGAAAAGGCTTGTCAGAAGGGCAGTGTTATGATAATTGTGGGGGATTTTAACATGCAAATGGATTGGGAAAATCAGGTCGGCACTGGATCTCGAGAGAGAATTTGTAGAATGTCTACAAGATGGCTTATTAGATCAGCTTGTTGTTGAGCCCACTAGGGGATTGGCTGTACTGGATTGGGTATTGTGTAATGAACCGGATTAGAGAGATTGAGGTGAAGGAACCCTTAGGAGGCAGTGATGATAGCATGATTGAGTTCACTGTGAAATTTGAAAAAGAGAAGCCGAAATCTGATGTGTCGGTATTTCAGTGGAGTAAAGGAAATTACAGTGGCATGAGAGAGGTCGTGCTGAGGAAACAGAGTCTGCAGAGAGACTTGGATAGTTTGGAAGAATGGGCAGAGAAGTGGCAAATGAAATACAATGTTGGAAAGTGTATGGTTATGCACTTTGGTAGAAGAAATAAACGGACAGACTATTATTTAAATAGGGAGAGAATTCAAAGTTCTGAGATACAACGGGACTTGGGAGTCCTCGTACAGGATACCGTTAAGGTTAACCCCCAAGTTGAGTTGGTGGTGAAGAAGGCAAATGCAATGTTGACATTCATTTCTAGAGGAATAGAGTATAGGAGCAGGGATGTGATGTTGAGGCTCTATAAGGCACTGGTAAGACCTCACTTGGAGTACTGTGTGCAGTTTTGGGCTCCTTATTTAAGAAAGGATGTGCTGACATTGGAGAGGGTTCAGAGAAGATTCACTAGAATGATTCTGGGAATGAGAGGGTTAACATATGAAGAACGTTTGTCCGCTCTTGGACTGTATTCCCTGGAGTTTAGAAGAATGAGGGGGGAGCTCATAGAAACATTTCGAATGTTGAAAGGCATGGACAGAGTGGATGTGGCAAAGTTGTTTCCCATGATGGGGGAGTCTAGTGCGAGAGGGTATGACTTAAGAATTGAAGGGTGCCCATTCAGAACAAACATGCGAAGAAATTTTTTTGCCAGAGGATGGTGAGTCTGTGGAATTTGTTGCCACGGGCGGCAGTGGAGGTCAAGTCATTGGGTATATTTAAGGCAGAGATTGATAGGTATCTGAGTTGCCAGGGCATCAAAGGTTATGGTGAGAAGGTGAGAGAGTGAGACTAAATGGGAGAATGGATCAGCTCATGATAGAATGGCGGAGCAGACTCGATGGGCCGAATGGCCGCCTTCTGCTCCTTTGTCTTATGGTCTTGTCTTATGTCTTATATTACTTTCAGATTAGATTCATTCAGATTACATTCAGATCAGGATGTTAGCAGTTTCTTTTGATGTAGAAGGGAAATAGGAAAATTTAGAAATACTAAGCAGATGAGGCAGTACAGGTGTCCCCCGCTTCTCGAATGTTCACTTTACGAAACCTCGCTGTTACGAAAGGCCTACATTAGTTACCTGTTTTTGATAACAGAAGGTGTTTTCACTGTTACGAAAAAAGGCAGCGTGCGATAAAAGTCAGTGCGCGCCCCGAGCATCCAAGCTCCTCCCCTGGAACTGCATTCTCGCCGGCATCGCTTAAATACGTGCCTGTGATCAGCCGTTAGCAAGATGAGTTCTGAGGTATCGGAAAAGCCTAAAAGAGCTCATAAGGGTGTTACACTTAGCATAAAACTAGACATAGTTAAGCGTTTCGATGGTGGTGAACGAAGTAAGGACAAAGTGAGTTTGGCTTGTGGAAGTTGACGAAGATGATGTTGAAGAGTTTTTGGCATCCCATGACCAAGAACTGACAGATGAAGAGCTGATCAATTGGAAGAGGAAAGGATAACAATCAAAACTGAATGCAGTAGCGAATGGACCGAAAGTGAAGTCGTCCAGGAACTGAACGGGAACAAGATGACCTGCCTGCCCTGATGGAACAGACGACGATGAGATGACACCCCAGTGTCCCACCACCCCAACCCCTGGGCCAGAGACCGATACATTGCCGCGGAGAATGCAGCGGTAGCTGAGACACACTCAACACATCTTTAAGAAATAAGCCAAAATAAACAAGCTAATTAATTAGGTGCCGCCCGACGCGTAAATGTTGGCCCAGATCAGAGGTGATTGCTGATTGCGTCTCCTATGATCTGGGCAGACATTTACGTGCCGGGCGGCACCTAATTAATTAGATTGTTTATTTTGGCTTTTTCCTTAAAGGTGTGCTGGGTATGTCCGAGCTACCACTGCACCACTGCATTCTTCACAGATTGGTATCGGTTCGCTGTCCGGAGGTTGGGGACCACTGCACCACCCCACCCTCCGACGACTCAGCCATCATCATCAGTGTGCTCGATGTCTTCCCAATTCCGGTAAGTGATACTACACTGTACATACATTATTTCTACTTTATATGGGCTGTGTATTTTTATGCGTTATTTGGTGTGATTTGGCAGCTTCATAGCTTAAAGGTTACTGGAGAGAGTGTTTCTGCCAACAGCGCTTGTGCCGTGTTTCTGCTGAGAGCGCTTGCATGAGATTTTCGCTATAGAGAACAGTGCGGCAATGATTGTGGAAAAGTATTTCTACTTTACATAGGCTGTGTATTTATCATATAATTCCTGCTTTTACTATATGTTACTGTTATTTTAGGTTTTATGTGTTATTTGACATGATTTGGTAGGTTATTTTTTGGGTCTGTGAATGCTCACAAATTTTTCCCATATAAATAAATGGTAATTGCTTCTTCACTTTACGACATTCCGGCTTATGAACAGTTTCATAGGAACACTCTACCTTCGGATGGCAGGGGAACCTGTATCTGTGAAAAGAGTAATGAAATTAATGTTTTATGTTCATGATCCTTTATCAGATGTTGCCATGCCTAGTGGGTGTTTCCCACACACTCTGCTATTCATGATTTCTGCCACCTGCAATTCCCTTTGACTTTACATTGTTCACTTTTACATGTTCACTTCAAACTGAGTCAATCCTCATCTCATTTCCATTTTGTGAACTTTAATTTTGTGCCACAGTCCAATTCCACTTGAAGGTAATCTCATGTTCTGTTGGATTATGGCAGCTATTTGATCTTAAGATTTAAACTTGTATAAACCTGGTGATACAATTGCTATTAAAAATTGATTGACTGAAAAGATGCAGTGGTATTTTTGAGCAACTTCAAGTGAATATTTTTTTAAAACAAATTTTTCCTTATTAAATTGATAATCTTTAGGCCCATACCTATGAACAGTTGCATGAAAACGGGGAAGTGAGGAAACAAGGCCGCCAGAATGTACACAACTACCGCACAAGATCTGCTATCGATGACAGCAGCAGAAGTTCACAGCAGAATGTAGATTACAACAGTTCTTCAGAGGTAAATTTCATAGGAAAATACCTCCATGTAATTTGTTAATGATTCAAGTTGCTGAAACGTTACTGGTTGTTATATGGGTTAATTGTTGGATAGAGGGTGAATGTGTATTTGGTTGATAATGTTTTCCATGAATCATCTTTATACATTTTTAACAGTTTTTAGGTTCACGCATGAAAATTTTCCTGATGATCATAGAATTACCTGATTAGATACAATATGTAACAATTATGCAACTGTTTTCAAATTATGACTTGGCATATTATCAAACTTATTAAGCAGTTTTGTGGGTCGAAGGGCCTGTATTGTGCTGTAGAAAGTTAGCGTAATTAAGAAGACAAATGAAATACAGTGAATTCCAGTTAATTGGGCCATCAGTTAATCATGGCAGCCGTTTATTTGGGACAACTCTTAAAGAACAAAAACTAACCTAGAAAATGACCAGGATTCCTTTTGTTTATTTGGGACGCTATGCGTGATTATTGTGACAGTTGCCGAACACTTCTAACTAGTGTCAGTTGCATGCACATGTGTGGCTGTGAGACGGTACATCGTGCTTAGAGTGAACAGTTTTTAAATAGCGTCAGTTGTGTATGTTTGTGATCAAAAAACAGTGATTTTTGTCACTTACTAGTTGGCGAGAAATAAGCAGTAAGGCATTTCAGAACTGATTTCTCACTGCAGTTTCAAGCATTCTGCCTTGGATATATCAGACACAGCCAGTAGTGAAAGTAGAACGATTTCACTACTTCAACAAGTTAGAAACTACAAAGAATTTGAAGGTATCAATGATCATCTCAAATGTTACAGTGAAAAACATTATCAGGGATGCATCTCACCCTAACCATGGACTTTTTACTCTCCTCCCATCCGGTAGGCGCTACAGGAGCCTCCGCTCCCGCACCAGCAGGCACAGGAAGAACTTCTTCCCTGAGGCTGTGACCCTGCTGAACCTCACATCACAGTGCTAAGCAGTATTGCACCCATATTGTACTGTCTCAGTACTTCTATATTTGTGTGCTATAGCACTTACTTTTTATTCGCAGTTATTTTGTAGTTAACATTATTATTTGGATTTCTGGTTAGATGCTAACTGCATTTCATTGGCTTTGTACCTGTACTTGGCACAATGATAATAAAGTTGAATCTAATCTAATCTAATCTAAAGGCATCCATTAGTCTTGCGAGACCATGGATCTGTGCCTAGAAAGTCTTCACTCTCCAGGGCGCAGGCCTGGGCAGGGTTGTATGGACCAGCAGTTGCCCATGCTGCAAGTCTCCCCTCTCCACAACACAAATGTTGTCCAAGGGAAGAGCATTAGGACGCAGAACAATGTGTGATTAAGTGCCTTGCTCAAGGACACAATGCACGTTTCCTCGGCTGGGGCTCGAACTCACGAGCTCATTGGTCACTAGTCCAATGCCTTAACCACTTGGCCACGTTTGACTTACATTTTTATTTGTTATAATTCATGTTTTTAGAGCACAGTGAATGTGCACCATTAATTATGTTAGTATATATCGTCATTCCATTTTGATTTTAATTTTCAGGAGATTGAAGTCCGTGGTGTCAACGGTGTAACCTCAGAAGAAGATGGAGATGCATGGCACAATGAGAGCAGCAGTTCAAGGCAATTGATGTTTTAAGCCATTTACCATTTACTTTAAATTTTAAGCAAGATTTGGTGATTATTACTGCCGGTGTCAGTAGTGATGTAGCGTTGAAATTGACTTTTGAATTGATTGGGCAAGAAAATGGATTTAAGGTCAAAATTAGAACCATACATGATTTTATTGACCAGTGGAAAAGGTCTAAGGGGTATTATGACCTACATTTCCTCTCTTTCTTATGTTATTATAGCTTTAGAACTAAGAGGTTTCCCACATAAGAACCTAAAAGAATTTGGATAATCTAAGAACCAAAACTAGATACGTGCACACATTAAAAATTAAAAAAAGTGTGTCAAGTGAGATGGAATGGATGCATTATTCATCCTCCTATCCAATCAAGAGCCAAGGCAAATCATGACAGCACCTGAACTAATAACTCTTACTGACCCTGTTGAAACTATTGTTAAGTAAGGTAAATATTAAAAATAAAGTATGATCCATTTTAAATCAGTCACACAGTATTTTTTTCTCTTTTCCCTTACTGCTGCAATTTCCCTCTTCACTTTCCTCTAGTAACCCCTCTGCTACCTTCTTTTTCTTCCCTCCTTTGCCCTTTCCTACCCTTCCATTTCCATCCTTCTTGCCCTTTTTACCCCCTTACTCCCCCTTCCACTACGGCTCCCCCTTTGTGTTAAGATTACTCTTTGTGTGGTCTGCACCCCCCAAACTCCGCATCTGTGGGCATGAAATGCAATGTGCTTGGACTGTTATGTGCAGGTGATTCTTGAAAAGTTTATCAGTAAACTCCTCAATGTTTAGGGTAGTAATACAGAGGACATTACTTAAAAGAAGTTCTGTGCAATTAAAGCAGAGAAGCCTACAAACTCACAACACTTACGGAAGGAGTAACACTGTTAATTCTATATGTTTGAGGCCTTCCATAGGAAGTTAGACCAACTTACTGTAATTCTTTTTTAGTGATTATTCAAGTGACTATTCTGACTGGACTGCGGATGTTGGTATTAACCTCCAGCCCCCAAAGAAATCTTCACGGCAGCAAGCTAAAAAAGCTGTGAGCAGTTCAGAAGATGAGGGCGATAAAGAGAAAGGGAAGGAAAAAGAGTTGAAGAAGGAGAGGAAAAAACACAAGGAAGATAAAGATAGTTCTGCAGCTCCAAAGATAAGAAGGAAGCCAAAGGAAAAAAGGATGAAGGTGATGTCTTATTTCTTTTTGATGCACTCTGTAGAACAGAAAAGCAGAGGCAGCAAATCATTTGTTGTCAAAATGACCATTTGAACATTATTTATGATCCTACAGAGAAGAGCTAGAGTACTACCAGGGCAAGGAGAGACTCTGGAAGAATGGCTGCCACCAGTGTGGATTACAGACACTATGCCCAGGCGATGCCCTTTTGTTCCACAAATGGGAGATGAGGTATTGTAATTTCTTACATTCGTGTTAGTGTTTGCCTTTCAGAGTATGTTCCATTTGTTCGTTTGTTTTAGTTCAGTTCACCATAAAAAAAACATCAGTTTCTTTAATCATTTTAATCATTCTACTTGGTAAAGCTCATTTTTAAAATGCTGGAGAAATGTGCATAAGACCATAAGACAAAGGAGCAGAAGTCGGCCATTCGGCCCATCGAGTCTGCTCTGCCATTTAATCATGAGCTGATCCATTCTCCCATTTAGTCCCACTCCTCCGCCTTTTCTCCATAACCTTTGATGCCCTGGCTACTCAGATATCTATCCATCTCTGCCTTAAATACACCCAATGACTTGGCCTCCACTGCTGTCCGTGGCAACAAATTCCATACATTCACCACCCTCTGGCTAAAAAAATTTCTTTGCATTTCTGTTCTGAATGGGCGCCCTTCAATCCTTAAGTCATGCCCTCTCATACTAGACTCCCCCATCACGGGAAACAACTTTGCTACATCCACTCTGTCCACGCCTTTCAACATTCGAAATTTTTCTCTGAGGTCTCCCTCATTCTTCGAGACTCCAAGGAATACAATCCAAGAGCGGACAAATGTTCCTCATATGTTAACCCTCTCATTCCCGGAATCATTCTAGTGAATCTTCTCTGTGCCCTCTCCAACGTCAGCACATCCATTCTTAAATAAGGAGACTAAAACTGCCCACAGTACTCCAAGTGAGGTCTCACCAGCGCCTTATAGAGCCTCAACATCACATCCCTGCTCCTATACTCTATTCCTCTAGAAATGAATGCCAAAATTGCATTCGCCTTCTTCACCACTGACTCAACCTGGAGGTTAACCTTAAGGGTATCCTGTACAAGGACTCCCAAGTCCCGTTGCATCTCAGAACTTTGAATTCTTTCCCCATTTAAATAATAGTCTGCCCGTTTATTACTTCTGCCAAAGTGCATAACCATACACTTGCCAACATTGTACTTCATTTGCCACTTCTTTGCCCATTCTTCCAATCTATCCAAGTCTCTCTGCAGACTCTCTGTTTCCTCAGCACTACCGGCCCCTCCACCTATCTTTGTATCATCAGCAAACTTAGCCTGCATCACTCATTACCCCAGCTCAAACAGTACATATGTGGAGACTCTGAGAAAACATTGTATTTTCATTTTTAAATTTTTACTTTCTGTGTATTTCTAATACTAAGCACCTCCCTTCATTACACATAGTTGATATGAGATGCATAATATTTCAAATCAAAGTAATCAGCATTTAAGCTGATTTGGTAAGAACTTGGTATTTTTAATTGTGTTGCTTCATCACATACACTTACATAACGTTGAACTATAAAGTGGCCTGATGTTATTTGTAGATATAAAAATATATGGTTTAAGTAAAAGGTCAGTAGCCTGAGACATTAACCAGAGCCAGAGTTGCAGCCTGAGCTGCAACCTTGTTCTTCAATGTGCTGTGAGCATTGCTTTTGCTGTGATACTGTCAGGGAGAGTGAACTACAAGTGACTATTTGGCAGCAGGTTGCTGCAAGTGAGACTCCCATGCTTGTATTATTTCTGAAAACCTGTGCAAAAAAAAAAGCTTTCCCCCCTAATGTTCAGAAACTTTAGGATGTAATGCATCTAAAACTGTATTCCACTTGTACAACTCATTAACTTCCCTTGCGAAAATCACCAACCCTAGTCAAATGAATGGGTCTATAGTGAACTTCTGACATTTTGTACACATTAACACTGCACTGCAAAGCTGCAGGCATTCCTTAGGTGCTCACAAATGCACTGGAGTTATCCTGCAGCAGGTTAGCTGGCAGTGTGGTTATACTTTATACTTTATTGTCGCCAAACAATTGATACTAGAACGCACAATCATCACAGTGATATTTGATTCTGCGCTTTGCGCTCCCTGGCGTACAAATCGATAGTAAATATTAAAAATTTAAATTATAAATCATAAATAGAAAATAGAAAGGGGAAAGTAAGGTAGTGCAAAAAAACCAAGAGGCAGGTCTGGATATTTGGAGGGTATGGCCCGGATCCGGGTCAGGATCCGTTCAGCAGTCTTATCACAGTTGGAAAGAAGCTGTTCTCAAATCTGGCCAAACGAGTCTTCAAGCTCCTGAGCCTTCTCCCAGAGGGAAGAGGGATGAAAAGTGTGTTGGCTGGTTGGGTTGTGTCCTTGATTATCCTGGCAGCACTGCTCCGACAGCGTGCGGTGTAAAGTGAGTCCAAGGACGGAAGATTGGTTTGTGTGATGTGCTGCGCTGTGTTCACAATCTTCTGCAGCTTTTTCCGGTCTTGGACAGGACAACTTCCATACCAGGTTGTGATGCACCCTAGAAGAATGCTTTCTATGGTGCATCTATAAAAATTAGTGAGGGTTTTAGGGGACAGACCAAATTTCTTTAGTTTTTTCAGGAAGTAAAGGTGCTGGTGGGCCTTCTTGGCAGTGGACTCTGCTTGGTTGGACCAAGTCAGGTCATTTGTGATATAGTAATTTTATAGTAATTTGGATCACTGTTCATGAAAAATTGTCCCACCTGAAGTTATGTGATTACCATGGGAAGCTGATTGGATTGCAGAACAGCAGATTAATGCCCAGTATGTGTAGTTCAGGCTCAGAAATAATCCTGTGGAGCTGAAAGTGGGATATTCCTTGTCCTTCGACTGTAGGTTGCTGTTCTTCCAATAATAAGTTTTCTTGAAACTGGACCTGTGTTCTATTCAACTGTAAAATAATTATATCAGTATAACTTCTAAACTCAGATTCTTGTAAATTATGTCAAGACATTGAAATCAAAATTAACGCACTGTTAAAATTTGATTATGTTCTCAAAATAGAAGGGTTACTCTAATTGGAGCACTTAACTCAGAAAAAATTGGTAATGTTTGTAAATCTGCCATAAAGTGTCTGATCAGAATCAGAATCAGGTTTATTATCACCGGCATGTGACGTGACATTTGTTAACTTAGCAGCAGCAGTTCAATGCAATACATAATCTAGCAGAGAAAAAAAATAGAAAAAATAATAAATAAGTAAATCAGTTACAGTATACATATATTGAATAGGTTAAAAAAAAGTGCAAAAACAGAAATAAAAGAAAGTAAGGTAGTGTCCAAAGATTCAATGTCCATTTAGGAATTGGATGTGTGGCTGACATGAAGTTTACATCCAGCCACTTAACTCAGTGCATCAGTGTTTAATTTGACTTAAACTTTGCATTTCTTGCAGAATAGAGTGAATTATGCATCAATAACTGAAAATAATTTAATCTATAATGTATGTGAAAATTTAAACTTTTTCGTGAACAAACGTCAGAGTATTTTTATACTGATTTATTTAAAAATAATGACTTTGTTCATTGTTATCCTTTCCTCAAATTTGTACTAGGAATGTTATTGTTGCCTCATTTTAAATTTCAGCATTATAGGAAATAAATTTGTGTTCACCAGCAACTTTGATGTGTGTTGCAGGAAATAAATACTCATTCTTTTTGTAATACTGTACTTCTCCCTTGACATATAGTTGTATTATTATGCCTTGGTCGAGGAACTATTTATTGCTGTCAGTACTAATTCATTGTTTTGTAACTTATCTGTCATTTATATCTGGAGACTTCTGTGGGAATTGCAAATCAGCTACAAATGTATTTTTATGTTTGAATTCCAGGTTTACTATTTTCGACAGGGTCACGAAGCCTATGTTGAAATGGCTAAGAAGTTGAAAATTATTGGCATAAATACTAAAAAACAGGCATGGCACAAGATGGATTTAAGGGTAAGGTATCTTCGGCATCCTGGTAGCAGTTTTACTAAGATAATTTCCTCTCTTTTGCTGCCTAAATATTAGTCATAACAGAACAATTTGTTTTGATATTTAATTTCTTTGAATCCAAGTGAGGGTTTTTTTTGTGATATTGCTTAAGAGGGTTGTTGGGTGTCCACTTTTTTCTCTGAATGTCGATGTAGCACCCAATTTTACATGATACTGTGCTTCATCTGTAGGATCTGAGGAGATTACTCATGAATAATTGTTTTTACTATTTCCCCTCAAAATGTACAGGTACTCTTTTTTTCCTCTATAGTCAAAGAAAATATTTTCCATATTGTTAAATTTTATTTCTATTTGCTATTTAACTAACAGATATGTTTCTGCCTCCTGATTTAATCACTTGATGATTTTAGATTAAATGATAAGAGTACCATATAACTTGGGGAAACCCAAATTCCGTTGATTTTAATCGACGTTTGTGAGATAATAAACATGATGGCCCATGAGTCAGTGAAGTAACTACAGGTCCACAATCCCTTATCTGAAATCCTTGGGGCCAATTGCATTTGGGAATTCAGAATTTTTCAGATTTCAGACCCCCCCCCCCCCCCCGATACACCAAAAAACACATATGCTCAAGGCCCTTATTCAACCGGTGCCAGTGCGGTGGAGTTTAGGACCCAGTGGCGCACCAAACCTGTGCACATCCTCCCATATACTTTAGATCATCTCTAGATTACTTGTAATACCTAACACAATGTAAATGCTATGTAAATAATTGTTATACTGCATTGTTTAGGGAATAATGACAAGAAATTTTATTTTCAACAAAAACATTCAATAAAACATAAAAATATACAACTTCAAATGAACCGAATCAAACACATGGTAAATGACTTATTGGAATAAATGTAGAATGTTACTGTCACTATAAAACTTCAGTAACTTGTCTTTCTGTTTATTTAAATCATATACAGCGGTAGTTCCGACACTATTTTCTTCAGTAAGATGCCACACCACGATCAAGCTTCTGCAATAACTCCAGTTTCTGCATTATTGATAGAGAAGATTCCTTCTCTTTTTCTCATTGTTACCCATAGGGGTATCTACGGCTCTTTTTGATATTTTCACAGTGAACTTAAATACAAAGTCAACAGTGAACACAAAATATCAGCGGACAGCAAATGTACGTGTAACCAGTACGAGTGCTGAGCCACAACTGACGTCTGGCGGCCTCTGCTAGTGCTGTCACGTCACACCTGAGTGACATCAGCTGTTGGCGAAAAAAACTTCGGTTTTTGGAGCTTTTTGGATTTAAGAATTTCGGATAAAGGAATGTGCTCCTATAGTAATCAACACATGGTAGAGGCCTTGGCTGATATTCATCTGCTGATGTAATTTACTCAGAATCGATTTATTTTTGTTGTGTATGGAATATTTTAGATGGGTGTTTTTATTGAGCTTGTGTGTATTTGGTTGATCAACCCCATCTTCCAACCACTTAGTGCTGTATGCTATCAGCAAGCTTATATACACTGGAGGAAAGGGAAAGGGTTGGGCAGAGTATGTCTGCTATACTGGACATACAATTGATCTACTTTTTAGAATTTCTTATTGGGCATTATCTGGTCTCCTTAAACATGTAAGTGGACTTCTATATGCTGCAGGTACCAATCAATGAAAAAGTAACTACTTGTGCTATGAATGTTTCCTTTCTGCCTTTAGAGAATTTACAGTGCTTTCCACTGAAATTGGGAAATGTTTTATTATTGTCTCATGTAGGGAGATACAGTTGTTCATACAGGTCAAGTCATTACACAGTGCATTGAGGTACAGTAGAACAAAGTAAAACTATAAGAGGACGTAAAATGAACTGTAACGCATACAGAGAAAGTGCAATGCAGATAAACAATAAGGTGCAAGATTATGATGAGGAAGATTCCATCTTATTGTACCAGAGAACCATTCAATAGTCTTATAACAGTGGAGTCGATGCAGTCCTTGAGCTTCAGGCCTTTGTATCTTCCGCCCAGTGGAAGAGAGAATAACTGGGGTGGGTGTTGTCTTTGATAATGCTGGCTGCTTTACGGAGGCAGCGAGAAGTGTAGAGAGATACCATGGAGGGGAAGCTGCTTCCCATGATGTGCTGAGCTGTGTCTGCATCTCCCTGCAGTCTCTTGTGGACACGTGTCTTACCAAGCCTTGATGCATCCGTATAGAATACTGTCTGGTGCATCGATCAAAATTGCTGAGAGTCAACAGGGACATATAAGATTTCTTTAGTCTCCTGAGGAAGTAGGGGTGTTTGTTGAGGTTTCTTGTCTGTGGTGTCTATATGGTTAGATCTTTGCAGGCTTTTGGTGATATTCACTCCAGGAACCTGAAGCTCTCAATCCTCTCACCTCAACACCCTGATGTAGGTAGGAGCATGTGGTATATAAGCAGCTTTGAGGTTCAAGTTCTTAGAAGTTAAGTGTCATCAGTAGCCTATCCTGCTTCAACCATGTGGACACATGTGAACCATGTGCTCAACTTCTTGAAGTTTGCTCCTTCCTGAAGCATCTTCCCTTGTTTGCAAAACACTTGCTGCCTTTGTGATTCTAAAATTATGCATGATCATCTAGTAAGTAGATACCACCAGATTCATGATAAGTACAACTTGGAATATATTTTATTTTTTCAGGAGCAAGAACTAGTGAAAATTGTTGGGATCAAATATGAAGTGGGACCTCCATCTCTCTGCTGCCTCAAACTGGCATTCCTTGACCCAGACACTGGCAAATTGACTGGAGGGTCATTTTCTATGAAGTAAGAAGGCATTTGTTAGAGTAAAATATAATAATTACACTTTTATAAATTGATGTTTGTATGTACCTGGCAACATTTGATAGGGCGGCATCATAGTGTAACAGTTACATGACACTTTACAGTACCAGCAACGGTTCATTTTCCGCCGCTGCTTATAAGGAATTTGTACCTTCTCCCTGTGACCGCGTGGATTTGTCTGGGTGCTCTGGGTTCCTCTCACAGTTCAAAGGCGTCCCTGTTGGTAGGTTATTTGGTCGTTGTAAATTGTCCGGTGACTAGGTTAAGATTAAACTGGGGGATTACTGGGCAGCATGGCTTGAAGGGCAGGAGGGGCCTATTCTGCACTGTATCTCAATAAAATGAATAAATAAACAGGGGAGCCAGTAACATGAAATCTGACTAAATATGCTTTTACTCTGTGGGCTTAGAAGTGCTATTGGTGGAAATAAATTCTTTTAGACACGGGTGATATATACGCTTTGACTTGAATTCAGGGAAAGAATATAGGGAGAGGAAAGTGTCCATGTTGTCTCCTGCACAAGATCTAGATTTTGAATTTCCAGGCCTTATTTTGGTGTTCAAGTTGGATTCCTGTTCAGATCCAGTAGGAATATCTAGATGGCTGAGAGGGACAGTGGAATTTCACTGGCCAGACACCATACCTGCAGATCTGGTCCGGTATAAGCCACGTTGTGAAGGAAGTGGACATTAAGGGTTCAATTTGGTCAGGGAAAATAAAAGGAAAAACCAGGCAGGAGAGACCTAGGATAAGTTTGTAGAGTGTTCCCGCACTCATTCACTGACCCACAAGGAAACAAAAGCTTGGCATTTCTGTGTTTCTTTTGGTAATTCAGCTTTATGTCTTTGCTATATCAAAACTGCACCATGAGTTCCCAACATTTATATTAATGAGGCCTTTACTTGCATTCATTGGGCACCCAATGGAATCCATTTTTAACTTTTATTACTTTCATTCTGGAAGAGACATACTAAAGAATAATGTACATGTTGCCTTTGTGAATTAAATGAAAATATAAATCTGGAAAGAAATAAAGTGAGATACAATTAATTGTTAGAAAATGGGTTATATTGAACAAGGGCAATCTAGTTCACTGGAAATTGGTTATAACTTATTTATAATTAATAATGTCAACTTCTGCATTTGCTACATAATTTCCAAATAACACTTTATATGAAAATATAGAACCTGTTTAAAATTACAATAACATTACATAGTCCCTTATCCAACTTTATTTCTGGTATTTTAAATATCTTCAAAAAGATTTGAATTTTCTTTGTATATTGTCAAAAATCATGGGTTTTTCTTTTAATGATGTAGTTTTTATTTTGACTGTAGATATCACGATATGCCAGATGTTATTGACTTCCTTGTACTCAGACAACAGTTTGATGAAACAAAATCTCGACAATGGAAAGTTGGTGAGTAAGGGAACCGGGTTTATCAGTGTCCCACTTGGTCTTGGATTCTCATTATTTCTGTTTTGACTGTAGTAGCACAAACTAAGGCCTACATATTCCAAAATAAGCCATACTGTATGGTTTAAAAGTATCTTAACCTGAAGTGGAGCAATATTGTGCTAACTTCTGTGTCCCTCAACACCTGCCAGGCAAATCAAGCTCTGTATTTTCATTTGTCATTCCTCTGGTTTTCTTTCTGAATGATAACCCTGTGAAAGTGACTGAAAATTCAAATTATTCCATCTCATTTAACCTACTGAGCATAGTAAATGTGTTAAGAATGTGATTGGTGGTGTTCTTGAATCATATTGTACTTTGTACTCTATATTTGCCAATATAAAGCAATGACATACTGTATGCCTGGGAATTTGTAAACAGCGCTGCATTTTTCTACACCACTGAACAGTGATTTTCTTTCCCTCCCTCCAGAATGAAGAACAATCTTGACATGTTACAGTTACACTGCTGTGAATGTTCAGTTAGGTAATTCTAGTGACAACACAAGAGACTGCAGATGTTAAAATCTGGAGCAACACACAAGATGCTAGAGGAACTCGATGAGTCAGGCAGCATCTATGGAGGGAAGTGGTTAGTTGATGTCTCGGGTCCAGGCCCTTCATCTGGACCTGAAGCTTCAACTATCTGTTTCCACTGCATAGCCTCTACCTGATCTGCTGAGTTCTGCCAGCATTCTTGTGCATTGCCCCGGTTTTAGTGGTAGTTACACAATGGATACTGCCATCGGACCATGTAAAGCTCCCTTTCAATTATTGCAAAGGGAGTAAACCAAGTTATATCAGGAAAAAACATGCACACAAACTACTGGAGGAACTCAGCAGGTTAGGCAGCATCTGTGGAGAGGAATAAACAGTCGATGTTTCAGACAAAGTCCCTTTATCAAGACTGGAAAGGAAGAGGGAAGACACCAGAATAAGAAGGTGGAGAGAGGGGAAGGAGTACAAGCTGGAAGGTGATAGGCAAAGCCAGGTGAAGGGGAAGGTATGTGGGTGGAGGTGATGAAGTGAGAAGCTGAGAAAGGTGGCAGGCTGAAGAAGACGCAATCTGATAGGAGAGGAGAGTGGACCATGGGAGAAAGGGAAAGAGGAGGATCACCAGAGGGAGGTGACAGAGGCATTTGAGGAAAAGAGAAGGGGTAAGAGGGGAGGCAGAATGGGGAATGGAAAAGGAGAGATGGGGAGGGGAGGGTAGGGAAATTATTGGAAGTCAGAGAATTTGATGCTTATACTCTCAGATTGGAGGCTATCCAAATGGAATGTAAGGTGTTGCTCCTCCAACCTGAAAGTGGCCTTGTTGTGGCAGTAGAGCAGCCATGGATCAACATGTGGGAATAGTGAGTGGAATTAAAATAGTTGGCCATGAGGAAATCGTCCCAGTTGCAGAGCAAGCGAAGATACACAACAGGGCAGTCCCCCATTCTATGTCGGGTCCCACAAATGTACAGAAGGCTGCACTGGAACACTAGATTAATCTACTGGAACAGTAGATTATTTTGATGTATTTGCAGGTGAAGTGTTCCCTCACCTGGAAGGACTGTTTGTGGCCCTGAATCGTGCATATCCGGAACAATCTTCACAGCACATTTGTGGGGCTATGTTGAAACTCCATTTGATGAAGACTCAAATTTAACTTCTATTCCTTTACTACAGCATAATATATCCTCCAGTTTCTCACGTGAGCTTCAGATATGGTGTTCATTTCCCCTCCCCACCAACATCTCAGAAAATTGGCTCTGACTCTGGATAGACCTTCTGATTTTCAGTACCAATTGCAACTAATGTTTGTAGCAGCAGATCCATTTTCAAAACAATTTTTGGATCATTGGTGATATGACCATCTATGACAAGCATTGGATGCACTAGAATTTCTGAACCTGCATTCCCATATTCAGTCAACAATGGAATGAGATTTTCATCATTCCTATAAATAATAGTTTATAACATGGTTGAGTTTAAAAGTTGTTATTGAAATTTAACTAGTGTATTATAGAGTCAAGAAAGACCATACAAATTTTGGAAGACTGAATGATATTGTGTCAGAATTATGAGATTACTGCAGGAGTTTGCAAAATATTCATTGCATGGCACTTTTTTGGTAATTGTTTTAGTACTTTTACTTTGATGAGGTTTGTCAACAAAATATGAATGTATTTGTTTCTGTAATAGGTGATCGTTTTCGGTCGGTGATTGATGATGCATGGTGGTTTGGAACAATTGAAAGTCAAGAGCCCCTGCAACCAGAATATCCTGACAGTCTCTTTCAGTGTTACAATGTCTGGTAAGATGATCAGCACTGTATGCTGAACATAAACTGACTGACATAAAGTAGGTAGTAAAGTAATAAAATTACACTAAAATTAAGAAGCCACTTGGTCTTTCTATGACCTTTTTTTCATACAACCATGGTCTATTATAATAGCTGCTAACTGTTCCCTGAATAATTACCATCAAAATGCTCTAGGAGCAAATCCAAAGTCCTTGGCTGCAGTTCCCTCCTCTCTTGTCCCTCTCCCTCCCATCACCCTTTTTTCCTTTCTTTTACCATCACTGCATCTCATCATTTCTCCTTCAGACATCTATGACTGAATAATATGCTACACTTAAGGGAAGACACGAGATTTTCTTCTTAAATATTTTTTCGAGGTAGACGATTTTTGAAATTTGTGTGCTGTGAAGAACTGATGAACTGTGCTTTCTAAAAAGTCACATCTGCTTTAAAGGAGAAAACGTGTATTTGAAATTCATTCTGAGTCAAGATTTCAGTAAAGGATCCGTGAATAATAATCTGTGCATACTTTTTGTCTTTTTACTTCTAGTTGGGATAATGGTGACACTGAGAAGATGAGTCCTTGGGATATGGAAGTAATACCTCCTGATGGTATGTACAAACAAAACATAAAAGAGAGAAAGTATACTTTTGCCGTAACTGCACCTTCCAATCTTTAAAATATCAGATATTAGGTGTATTGATTATGGAAGTGAATGGTAAGTTTAATTTGTGGCCAAAATAGTATTTTTTTTTGTCTTAATTATGTATGTGTCCATTCAGCAATAATACACAAAGTACTGCTGGAGCTCAGCTGACCAGATGCTACCTGGCCCGCTGAGTTCATCCAGATTTTGTGTCTATTGTATGTGTCCATTCATTTGTTTTCTTTGATCTTCAATTTCTGAATGTTAAAATGCATGGTAATGAACATTCACTGTGAATTGAATCAAAAGAAAAGCCACAATCCCTCACATAGTCCCTCATAATAATGTATAAGTTTTACTTAACTGTATCTTTTAGGGTTGCGGTTAATGTAATATGCAAAGTATTTTACTAATTTTACTCAAATTGTGGTTATAGAAGTGGTTATACACAAGTAACAGTTGAGCATTAGATTTGTTGTTTAGCAAATTTGTAAGTATTCATGAGTAAATAGAATTGGAATTTAAAAAAACACTCAAAATAATGTTTCTTGTTCTGTGGGAAAGATGTGTTTTATAATACAATGTAAAAATGTATTGCATTCTTTGGCGATCGATAAACAAGGAAATGAAAGTTAATTGCAATTCCTGTGTGAAAGCTAGAGTTAGATTTTTTTTGTGTAACATGATCTGAGTAAGTAATCAACACCTGTTAAAATATGATGTGTAGATTGGTACCAGATTATCTCAATCATAAACTGCTATTCTTATAATGGGGTTCATTGCTGCATCGGGAGCAAGTATGAAGCAGGTTTGTTTCTTTTAAGTCATTAGTTGAGGAAATGGGCAGAAATAGAACTGTATTGTTTTTAATTATCTTCTGTAGATTGAATGTGGAGTAGATTTTCTGCAAAATGTGGTCTGAATGTGGGTGTTTTTGCGACATGACCTTTTCCCACACTTTTCAAAAAAAAAGGTTTTACAAAGGAAGGTTTCTAAATGTTGTTATTTTTAGATAAGTACAACAGGATATTATTTGCACATGCATGTTTGGGTGAATCTTGAGGCAAGATTTATGGGGTGAGGGTGGGGAAGGAAGGCATATATATATATATATATATATATACAAAGCACAGTGAAAAAGCTGCCATTCCTTAAGATGTTGTTTTTGAGAGGAATGATTGATATTAACTTTTGATAAAGTTTGCTGCTGTCTTAATATGATCTATTAATCACTAGCATGAATATTTAAATTCAGTTCCTCAGCAATTTGTTCAACTGAGCAGGTCATATCTCAGCACTTCTCTTCCCTGACACTCCTCAACTCCTCTCAGGACCCATTTACTTGGCAGTAGAACAACTGCATTAATTTGGAAATGTTCTTTTGAAATATGCGGTAAATTTCAAATGTGAAATGATCTGTTAGTTATCTGATTGAAACAAATAATTTTCTTTGAATAGTAACTAGGACACACATTTTCATATTTAGCATGTTGTAAAATTAATCGTATACAGTGGCATGCAAAGTTTGGGCAGCCCTGGTCAAAATTTCTGTTACAGTGAATAGCTAAGCGAGTAAAAGATGACCTGATTTCCAAAAGGCATAAAGTTGAAGATACACATTTCTTTAATATTTTAAGCAAGATTACTTTTATATTTCCATCTTTTACAGTTTCAAAATAACAAAAAAGGAAAAGGGCCCAAAGCAAAAGTTTGGGCACCTTGCCTGGTTAGTATTTAGTAACACCCCCTTTGGCAAGTATCACAGCTTGTAAATGCTTTCTGTAGCCAGCTAAGAGTCTTTAAATTCTTGTTTGGGGGATTTTTGACCATTCTTCCTTGCAAAAGGCGTCTACTTCTGTGAGATTCTTGGGCTGTCTTGCATGCACTGCTTTTCTGAGGTCTATCCACAGACTTTCGATGCTCTTTGATTCGGGGGACTGTGAGGGCCATGGTAAAATCTTCAGCTGGCGCCTCTTGAGGTAGTCCATTGTGGATTTTGAGGTGTGTTAATAGGATCATTATCCTGTTGTAGAAGCCATCCTCTTTTCTCCTTCAGCTTTTTTTACAGACGGTGTGATACTTGCTTCCAGAATTTGCTGGTATTTAATTGAATTAATTCTTCCCTCTACCAGTGAAATGTTCCCCGTGCCACTGGCTGCAACACAAGCCCAAAGTATGATCGATCCGCCCCCATGCTTAACAGTTGGAGAGGTGTTCTTTTCATGAAATTCTGCACCCTTTTTTCTCCAAACATACTTTTGCTCATTGCGGCCAAAAAGTTCTATTTTAACTTTATCAGTCTACAGGACTTGTTTCCAAAAAGCATCAGGCTTGTTTAGATGTTCCTTTGCAAACTTCTGACGCTGAATTTTGTGGTGAGGATGCAGGAAAAGTTTCCTTCTGATGACTCTTCCATGAAGGTCATATTTGTTCAGGTGTCGCTGCACAGTAGAACAGTGCACCACCACTCCAGAGTCTGCTAAATCTTCCTGAAGGTCTTTTGTAATCAAACGGGGGTTTTGTTTTGCCTTTCTAGCAATCCTACGAGCAGTTCTCTTGGAAAGTTTTCTTGGTCTTTTAGACCTCACTGCTCCTGTTAACTGCCATTTCTTAATTACATTACGAACTGAGGAAACAGCTACGGAAAACGCTGTGCTGTCTTCTTATAGCCTTCTCCTGCTTTATGGGCATCATTTATTTCAATTTTCAGAGTGCTAGGCAGCTGCTTAGAGGAGCCCATGGCTGCTGATTGTTGGGACAAAGTTTTAGAGGGGTCAGGGTATTTATAAAGCTTTGAAATTTGCATCACCTGGCCTTTCCTAATGATGATTGTGAACAAGCCATAGCCCTAACAAGCTAATCAAAGTCTGAGACCTTGGTAAAAGTTATCTGAGAGCTCAAATCTCTTGGGGTGCCCAAACTTTTGCATGGTTCTCCTTTCCTTTTTTTCATTCTAAATTTGTATGAAACAAAAATAATACAATGATCTTGCTTAAAATGATGAAAAGAATGTTTCATCTTTAACTTTATGACTTTTGGAGATCAGTTCATCTTCTACTTACTTAACTATTCACAGTAACAGAAATTTTGCAGGGGTGCCCAAACTTTTGCATGCCACTGTATATCCATTTGTTATATTAAATTTTGTCCTAGAGTAGTAATTTGATAATGCTGCTTCAATAATTGCTGGAATGTCACCATTAAGAATTTCTTTTGGTGAGTGGGAGAGGGGAGGAAGGTCCTTGTTAATTTCTTCGACAATGTTTTAAACAAAATTAGAATTTCTACAGGGTATATTTATCTTTTTGTCTCCGCTGAAGTTTTACTCAATTCTCAGTTTTTCGTTCTCCTAAAATGTCACGTTTGGATTTGATACTGTGTAGGATTGCTCAGTTTGACAGTTGATAATTTCAGTCCCAAAGCTATTTGATAATGCACAAATATTTAAAATGGGATATTGTAATGACTTTAAAATCTCATTGTCATATTCATACTGAGAAACACAACTTTCAATTTCAGCTTTCATTTTGTATAGGATGAACAATCATTGCATCACCGTTGCAAAGTTGTGGGCTGTAACCCTGGTGCTTGTGTGGCATGTTTCTCTCACTTGTCTGCTGCTTTCACTTTCCATGCCTACAGCTCTGACCTCCTTTCTCTGGGTGCAAGCAGAGATAATAATGCCTGCATCCTGACATTTTGATAATCAAGTGTAAAAGCCACCCTTTTCATTCCTCCATCACTTCCTAACAAACTTCGGTATTTACTGCCATCAAAGTATTATTGCTATCTTAGTAGATGTGAATGATAAACCAGGATTCATTTCTAAAGTGATATAATACAAAATTAGACAAATTATATTAAAATTTTGCGATATTAAAATTATATATTGTTTTGCACATTTTAAAACCTAAAACTTAAATGACACATAATTTTGGAGTCATGTGACTAAGCACTGACTTTTGCTGAAGCTACAGCTGACCGTTTATTAGCCACTTTGTATCAATCTAGAAATTCATGTGAGTGTGTCGCCCTTGTGCGACTGATATGTTGATGTTTTCTTTGAAAAATTTAGACCTGTTAGTTGTCATTGTTGGTCATTCCAGAGACAAGCAAGTTTTACTAAAGTAGGCCAAGATCAGTATCAAAATACCTTCTCTTTGAACCTTCAAAACTCATCCAGCCCCCCAGTCTTACTTCCAAACTTGCAGTGTTTGTGCTTGACTCTCTAATGTCTCCTGAATTGCCTCAATCCTCCAACAACTCTTTGCAATGCTGATACCTTGTTGTCCCTACGTTGATTGGACCCTCAGATTTCTTATGGGACATGACATTCCTCTGTCCACATCTACTTCACTTCAACTCTTCAATTTGCCTGTGGCCTCAGCCCAAAAATATGGAATCTCCATAATCTATCAGCCTTCTCTACCTCACAGTGGCCACTTAGGCTGATTGTTGATATTAATCCCAGACCCTGAACATCAATGAATTTCAGTCCATTGTATCTGCACCCCTCTATTCGTGATTCCAAATGAAGGCATCCCTTAAAATCTCTGGCCCTGATCTTTGATGGAAAATCTTATACCTTGGCTGCTCAGCCATGATGGAATGTTGGAGCAGACTAGATGGGCCATATGGTCTACTTATGCTCCTATATCTTATGGTCTTTATTTTTCTAACGTTGTTTCTGGATCCTGGGCTTTGATCTGTATTTTTTAGCTGCCTGCCCCTCCCCCAAAACTCCAGTTCTCAAATCTGGCTCAGTCCCACTGAAAAAAAACTCACAGCATCCCTTCAGGATTCTCAGATGCTGCTGAAATTTTGTTGCAGAGATGTGGGCCACAACCCAAATACCATTTTTGCAACACATAGGAAGATCCAATGAAAACATTCATTTCCCAGCTTTGAACTCCATGTTGAAAATATAAGCACAAATGAGAAAAAAGGATTTAAAGGATACCAAAACAGTCATGAAATGAAAAAGTGCAAATTGAGAGATTGCCTGAGAAAACTCTTAAAATTATGTACTTTTCACTTAATAACTTTTTAGGTAGCTATACATTGGGTATAAGTTTTTTTAATCTTGAATTATTGAACAGGCCCCGTTGTTGTGTGGCAGACTGACCTCTACCTTGCTGAGGCGAGGTGGCAACTCTGACACTTCCTCCTACTTGCCCCCTTGAAAAGGACCCCTCACCGGACCATCAGAAAAATTGTCTCTGATACTGTCACTAACCTCATCAACTCTGGAGAATTCCCATCCCCTGTCAACCAACGTATAATTCCCTTACCCTGCACCACTCGTTTCTGCCTCCTACTCAAGATCTACAAACCTGACTGTGTGCGTAGGCCCATTGTCGCTGCCTGATTCTGCCCCACTGAACTTATGTCCGCATATCTCAACTCCATTCTATCTCCCTTGGTTCAGTCCCTACCCACTTGCATCTTTGACACTTCACCTGCTCTCAATCTCTTAAACAACTTTCAATTCCCTGGCCCTAACCACCTCATTTTCAACATGGATATCCAGTCCCTGTACACTTGTATCCTTAATCAAGAAGGCCTTAAATCTCTCCACTTCTTTATCAAAAAAAAAGACCCAACCAGTTCCCCCCACCACCCTCTTCTGTCTGGTAGAACTGGTCCTCACCCTCAATAATTTCTCTTTTGACTGCTCCCACATTCTCCAAACTAAAGGGGCAGCCATGAGCACCTGCATGGGCCCCAACTATGCCTGCCTTTTCACTGGCTATGTGGAACATCCCATGTCCCAAGCCTTTACTGATGGTGCTCCCCAACTCTTCCTGCACTACAGTGATGGCTGCATTGTTTCTGTTTCATGTACCCAAGCTGAGCTCATCAATTTTATCAACTTTGCCTCCAACTTTCCACCCTGCTCTTAAATTTGCAGTCCATTTTTGACACCTCTCTCCCCTTTCTCAATCTCTTCTGTCTCCATATCTGGATACAAACTGTCTGCTGACATATTTTATAAATCTACTGATTCTTATGGCTATCTTAACTATATCTCTTCTTACCCTTTCTCCTGTGAGAATGCTATTCCCTTTTCTCAGTTCCTTCATCTTCACTAGATTTGTTCCCAGGATTGAGTCTTTCCTTTCCAGTGCATTAGAGATGGGATGTCCTCTTCCTGCAAGGAAACAGAGTTTCCCCTCCATAATATTGATGATGCTGCCCTCATTCACATCTCCCACATTTCCCGGACTTGTACGCTCACCCTTGTTTTACACATGATTAAGGGAGCATCATCTCGCAGCCTTAACAGGTATAGAGTTACTTTTGTCCTCGCCTATCATCCCATGAGCATCTGCATCCAACACATTCGCTACAACTTGTACTACCTTCAGTAGGATCCTACCACTAAACATATCTTTACCTCCCGCTCACAGTCCATTTTCTGCAGGGATCGCTTCCTCTGTGATTCTCTTGTCTCTTTGTCCCTCTGCATTAATCTCCCTCTTGGCACATATCCGTGCAAGTGACAGAAATGCTATGTCTGCCCATTCGCCTCTTCCCTCACCTCCATTCAGGACCCCAAGCAGTCCTTCCAGGTGGGGCAGTGCTTCACCTGCAAACCTGTTGGGGGTCATCTATTGTATCGGGTGTGGTTTCTTCTACGTTAGTGAGACATGACTTAAATTGGGAGACCGCATTGTTGAGAACCTCCACTCCATCCACCAAAAGCAGTATTTCCTTAGTGGCCAACCATTTTCATTCCTATTCCCATTCCAATATGTTGGTCCATGCCCTCCTCTTTTCCCATGTTCAGAGTGGAAGAGCACCTCATATTTTATTTAGTTAGCCTCCAATCTGATGGCATGAACATTGATTTCTCCTGATAATTTTTTTCACTCCCCTTTCCCTTTTCTTCTTTGTCCACCTTGGCCTCTTACCTCTTTTCTTCGCCTCCCCTGCTATCCCTCCTTCCCTTTCTCCCATAGTCAACTCTGCTCTCCTATCAGATTCTTCTTCTCCGACCCTTTATCTTTCCCATCCACCTGGCTTTAGCTATTACCTTCTAGCTAGTCCTACTTCCCCTCCCTGCACCTTTTTCTTCTGACAACTTCCCCTTCCTTTCCAGTTCTGAAGAAGGGTCTCAACCTGAAATGTCAACTGTTTATTCCTTTCCATTGATGGTGCCTGACCTGCTGAACTCCTCCAGCATTTTGTGTGTGTTGTTTTGGATTTCCAGCATCTGCAGAATATCTTGTGTTTATAATTTTATATGAATTGTTTTTTTCAATCAAGTAATTTACATAATTTCTGTTGGATCTACAATGTGTGTTGTATTTCAGCTGTGTTCCCCACTGAGCCAGGGTCAAGTGTTCCATTGACGGCTGCTGAACACAAGGTACAATTGTACAAATCTCAGGAAGGAGAATGGGGCTGCAGAAAGAGAGATGAAGAATGTAATAGAATTAATGCTGGGATCGGTCAACTCACAACTCTTGGTACGTCCTAATGCAATAAAACAAAACAAATTAATTAAAAATAACATCTGCCATTGAAATATGAAGCTTCGATCCATTTTTAAATTAATTTCACTACCTCCTGTTCTTAAGTCCCACCTTCACCCACTCAACTCATTTGTTAAATTTGGTGTCTTCATGCTATCAGCCAGATCCTGTACAAGAAATAGAACCCTCTTGTTACCAGCTACAGTGTGTGGAATTGAAACAAGCCATCTTGATCCATGGCACCACACCCATATCTTCAGTAATGTTTTGCATCTTGAGAAATTTCGATTGAGATTTAATGAGCCTTGCTAATTCAGTCAGCAAGAAGAAGTAAAGTCACTTGGATCTTTTGTTCCAGGAGGCAGTCACACCCTGTACATTGTATTACAAGATTGACTAATTTTGCTGAATTGAAAATTTTAGCAATAGATGGGAGTTCATCTAACTTCGGTCAGATTGATGTGCAGGCTTATTGAAGGGTTTGCTGTACAATGAGAGATTAAGTAGGCCAGTTCTGTACTCTCTTTTAATTTAGAACAGTGAGGTGTAATCACATTAAAATTTATAAATTCTTATAAGACTCTGCAGATTAGGTGTAGGAATCGTGATTCTCAAAGCTGGAGAACTTGATCCAAGGTTTGCAGTCTCAAAGTTAGATGTTGGGCTTTCAGAAAAAAGAATTTTTTTCATATGGAGGGTCCTGAATTTTTGAAATTCTCTACTGAAAAGTGCTTTGGAAGCTTAGTGCTGAATATCCTCAAAAGTGAGATTGAAAGATTTTTGGATGCTGTGGAATCACATGACATGCAGGCAGAAGATCAGTTCCGATGTTGTTAAATAATGAAACAAGTGCAAGGGGCCTAGTGACCTAATCTCTGTTTATGTTCCTATGTTCAAACTTCCGTCGGTTCATTGATGACTAATTCGGAGCTATGTGACATTGGCAGGAGCTGTTTAAACTCCTTTAATACTGTTTGCTCTGCATCCGAAATGCAAAGGTTTGCTGAGGTTAACTTTCCTTCATCCTGACTATTGCCAGTTGTTTAAAAATAATGTGCAGTAAGAGTAAGGGGGAAAAACAAAATCTAAATCCTTACTACCTTTCTGCCTTTAAAGTAGCTTTTCCTGAGGTAAGTGCCCAGTGCAGTTGGAGCTACCCTTTGTTGCTTGATGAAGTTTCATCTAGAAATAGATGAAACCCAGTCCACCTGCTGGGTAGAGTTGGGCTTAATTTTGGAGGCAATCCCACTGAACTAATTCACACCAAATTTCTGTTGATATCTGAATTTGCTCTCGGTGGGGGGGAAAGTAAAATCCATCATCTTGAATTACTGTGAGCTGCTGCTGTAGTTTAAAAGGTCAGTGATGTTGCAGTTAGATTGCTGCCTCATAGCTCTTGGTATCTTGACTTTGTATTCCACTTGAACTCTCAAAGAGTTCCTCTTGCTAAGACTCACTCTGTCACTTTATCATTTCCTGGCAGAGTTCCCTTATGTTTAGATACTCCTGCACCTAGCATCACTTTATATACAGCACATACATTCAGTTTGTGTATACAGATTAATCATTGTGTTTTATAGGATTGCTTTTATATTTATTTATTGTGTTTTTTTATGCTGAATGTTTTTTTTAATGCTGCATTGAATCTTTTAGTTCTCCTTGACACTTGTATATGAAAGAATGACAATAAACAATCTTGAATCTTGGGTTCTGTGGCATTTACATGTTCTTCCTTTGACCCTAACGGTGTGCTAGTTGATAAATTAATTAGCTGGTGTAAATTACTACTATTGTAGCTGGGTTTGAAAATTGAGTGGAATTGATTGGTATGTAAGAGAGAATTAGTTAAAGTAAGTGGGAGAATGGGACTTTGGGAATACTCTGAGAGAGGACATAGAATGGTGGCCTGCTCTATCATATGAAATTAGGACAGGTGAAAAAGTATGCTGCTGAACTGATAATTAAAAAATAATTTGCAGAGTGCCATTTTCTTAAATGAATTAATATATGGCGCATGCATTTCATTCATATCTAATTCTAACATTGATCTCATCTGCATGAAATGCCTCCATGAGGAAGGTATAGATAAGTTTTTTTTTTAAAAATTGCAGTCTCTATTCTAGGCTTACAATAAATTAAACAAAGGTGAGATAATTATAGTCTAAGTAACTTACTGTATATTATGAATAATGCAAACATACACAATCTCTTTTCAGATATTGCTGCTCCATTTGTGGCACCTGTGGATCTCCAGGCTTATCCTCTGTATTGTACAGTTGTGGCGTATCCCACAGACCTCAACACAATTAAAGAGAGGCTAGAGAATAGGTTTTACAGGTGAGCTTGCAAACCTTTATACATGGGTGAAAGCAAAAATGCATTGTTAATTACAGTTGCCAGCACCTATTGTACCTCTCTATAACATGGATAGTTAACTTGGTGATAAAAATTCTGATGTCATTTTTGATTGAGATTTCAATCCAATTGCTGTCAGCTATTTAAGTGAAATATCCTCTCTCAGCAGGGGTAAAAAACAATTTATGCATGCTCCCACTGTCATTTGACTCCTCTGGTAACTGAGATAAGGCATAGATGCATGAATATACAAGAGTATGGAATAAAAGGTCAAAGGTTATTACCCAGTGTTTTACACAGTGACGTTATTATCTGAAGTTTGTACTGGAAAGTTGCCCTGAGATATTGTGAAGCTATTCATGCAGAGGTAATAAAGATAGACTGAATTTAACGGCCCTGGCTCAGATATGTCTCTTGTTTCATTAGCAAAGTGATTGATGAATATAAAGGGAAAATATCTCTTTGACAGTAGATAGGAACTGCCTGCAGCCTAGCAAGTCAATTCTTTTTACTGATGGAGAATATTTGAAATGGAAGAATAGCTGAAAGTGTGAACTGTGAAAAATGGATCTATATTTGTCAGAAAGTTCTGTCACTGTTTATTTTTCTAAAAAGAAGGCATTCTTTGCCAGTGTTCACTTCCTGTAATGTCCTCTGTCACTCTGATCCTCTAAGACATTGTTTTTCTCCGTTTTTGATTTGCTGATCATCTGAATGTAGTCATGTTCTCTGCTAGTAGAGTGATTTTGGTGAACCAAGTGCCAAGCTCTAGGATTTCTTCCCTAAACAGCTCTGTGTCTTTCTCTATCTTAAGCATATTCTTTGTCTAAACTTATAGTGTTCTTTCTTGCATCAGCTTAAACGAGGAGATCAGGAATTGAAAGATTGAGTTTATGAGACTAATGTTCTGAGTTGTGTATATTTCTCTGAAAGGAGCGTTGTAGGAAAGGCGGATGAGCTCAGGATATGGATCAACATGTAGAGTTATGACATTGTAAACATTAATGAGACTTAATTGCAATAATGGCAGGACTGGCAGCTCAATGTTCCAGGGTTCCATTGTTTTAGATATGATCGTATAGGTGGGATTAAATCAAATCAAAATCAAACAAGTGTAATTATCATTCAAACTATATATAGATACAGCTGAATGAGATAGTGTTCCTCTGGGGCCAAGGTGCAAAACATTCAAAATGGCAAGCAAATATTCAAAAATAGTGAGTAACATAATCAAAATAGCGAGCAAAGAAGCGTGAGCAAAGGTGGAGGATGGCATTACATCTCAGGGAAAATGTCATGGTAGTGCTCAGATAGAACCGTCTGGAGAGCTTGTATACTGAGACTATCAGGGTGAAACTGAAGAATAAGAGAGGAATGACCAAGTTAATGATTTTAAATTGGAGAAAGTCCAATTCTGATGGTCTCAGAAAGGATTTGGCAAATATGGATTGGAACAGGCTGTTTTCTGGCAAAGGTGTGCTTTGTAAGTGGGAGGCCTTCAAAAGTGAAATTTTGACAATACGGAGTTTATATGTTCCTGTCAGAATAGAAGGCAAAGATAACAAGTTTAGGGGATCCTTGGTTTTCAGGAGATGTTGAAGCTCCCGTAAAGAAAAAGGAGACGCATAGCAAATGTAGGCAGTGAAGGAGCAAATGGGGTACATAAGTATAAGAAATAAAAGAGAAAGTGAAAATGAAATTTAAGAAGGAAATCAGAAGGCATGAGGTTGTTTTAGCAGACAAGGTAAAGGACAATTCCAAGGGCTTCTGCAGAAGTACTAAGAGCAAAAAAATAGCAATGGTTCATCTATGCATGAAACCGAAACAAATGGCACAGTTCTTAAATGGATTTTTTTTTGCATCTGTATTTACTTGGGAGATGGACATGGAGTCTATATTGAGACAAAATAGCAGTGAGATCATGGACTCTATACAAGTTGCAGAGAAGTAGGAGTTTGCTGTCTTGAGGAAAATTAGCGTGGATCCCTAGGGCTTGACAAGCTGTTCCCTTGGACATTGGGAGGTCAGTACAAAAATTGCAAGGACCCTACCAGAGATATTTAAAATGTCCTAGCCATGGGTGAGGTGCCAGAGGATTGGAGGCTAACTAATGTCATTATGTTGCTCAAGAAAGGCTCTTAAGGATATATCAGGAAATTATAGGCTGGTGAGTCTGACATCAGTATTAGCAAGTTATTAGAAGGCATTCTAGGGGACTGGATAGACAGTGGATTTGGGTTAATGGGGACACATTGGGACCAGTACATTTTTGCCCAATTAAGCGACTGCCCCTATTAGCTGGTTTCACGGAAATAGTTAAAAAGGTATTTTGAAAAAAGGTAAACTTCTGTTTAACTGTGTAACAAATTATGTATATAACTGAAATACAGAACAAATGAGAACACTTCCAAAACTACCATAATACTATAAAAATGTGTATTAGTTCCTAATAGTTTTCGATCGAATACATCCAGTGTACGTTGCCATGTATGGGCTGTTCAGGGAGGGGTAGCACCTCTGGTGAAGGGGCTTGTTGTGTCCATTATGGAGCTGCTCACTTACCTTTGGTCCCCACCAGACACTCTGCTGTCACGTGTGACTCCAAGTAGCTGTTTGCATGCAACAGTGGCCACACCCTGGTACATCGCTTCGGCAGGCAGGCTAAACCAGGTGAGGGTAGCCGGTGGACCTCAGAACTCGCTGAAGTAGGGATGTGCCTGTCTTAGCATATGAAATCAGCTCCAGCAGATTTGGCGTGTAATCTCAACAGTGAGATCCGATGGACAAGAAGGCTGTTCTGCCATGCTTTGTGGAGAGCGAAGGGTATGATAAGGTACAGAGAAGTCATGGCTGTCCGTTGCAGACAGTGAAGACCCCAGTTGGTGATGACTGCTTGAACCACTGGACCCAGAATTCTGAGGTCCAAATGATGGAACTATTGCAGTGCAATGGTTTTTCCACATTTAAAACTCTCCCACATAGGTTTCGCTACCATAGTTGGATAGGATGAACAACCAGCACACTGCCGTGTTCTTTTAACTGACTGTAAATGAATAACATTTGTGTAGACACTGAGTGCAGATAATAGGCTGCCTGCATACGTACAATGCTTTTGGTGATTGTATCCTCCAAATCTTCATTTTCATCGTAACATTCAAGATGATTATTGTCACGTACCCCGTGATGGGGATAAAGAACCAGCAGAAATAGAAACCACTTTGGAGTCCAGTATTGCTATAAACTAATAATATTTATTAGTAACTATGCAATACAGTAATATAAATGTAGATAAATCAGACAGGTTAGCAATGATTATATATAAAAGTAAGTGTGGAATATATATGTATGGAAACCAAGCTTCTTTAAGTCTAGGGGTAAAAAGATAGTCTTACGATGTTGAGTAAAGTTCAGTTCAGTTCGTGGTATTTAGTTGAGTAGTGATGGATGGAGAGAGAGAGAGAGTGAGTTGAGTCTTCAGGTGAGCTGATGCCGTCGATCTTCTTGTCGTCCTCCGAAATCCTTCACAAGTCACCGACTATGACTTTAACCAGGGGGACCAGTTTTCCTGTGGTGGAGCTATCACCCCGGCAAGGGTGGACACATAGACAACTCCCCACCAGTCAACCCCTTCTCCTACCGTTGGAATAGCAAGTTAGATTAATCCGCCTGATCGATCCTCCAAAACCCACTTTCTCTGCGGGCACAACAATGCTCATTCAGTGTCCAGATCATGTGTCCTGAGGTCTGTATCATCTGACCTGCCATTTATTTCACCAGGCTGAGCATCACCTGTCATTCAAAGAGTCCCTCCCTCCTTTGTCTGTAAAGAAGTGCACAAGCAGGCAACAAGTCCTTGAAAGAAATATCAACAACCTGCTGAAAATCATAACATCGAGTGTTAATTAAATAACACCGCCTTCGGTCACCATAGCAACTTTTGAGCTGCTCGGTGCTGTCTCCAACTCCAAACTCAGTAGAAATCCAAAGTTACTTCCAATGTCTTAAAGTGACAGTCCAACCATTAATCTTCTCTCTCTCTCGCTCTCTTCAAAAGCAACATATCGGTGGTAAATAACTCTGTCTCTCTCTCCTTTCCAAACAAACCATCCATGATGAATGTCTCTCTCTGTCTCTCTTCAAACAGTTAATAGGGGCACTCCTGGATCCCCTCACATTATCAACACCTTCAAATTTTTCATGGTTCTTAACTTACTGAAGTAGTGATATTGTTTCATTTTCACTTCTGGCCTTTTCTGGCATTTTCAAGCCTGAATGCTTGAAACTGCAGTGGGCAAAACAATTCTAAATTGTTTTACTGCGTATTTTTTGCCAGCTATCAGTGATAAAAATCACTACTTTTTAAGCACAAGCACACACAACTGATGCTAGTTGGAAACTATTTGTCTACTATCTTTCTGCCATTAGCATTTAGGGCAGCAATGAAGGTCCTTTATCTTTGGTAGTGTTCAGGGCTTCCTTCATCATGTTGGTAGCTTCCTGTCAGTTTTCACTACTGTCAGTCATGCAAGTCCCTGCTGGAGACTCAGGAATACCTGCACACTTGGATGAAGAAGGATTTTCATTGCTGTTTCCATTACAATGTTGTCTTACCAGTCAGAGTTGTTAGCCCTGAGTTGAACCCCTGAACCAGGAGCCTACCAAAAGCCAAAGCATAATGCTCCAGTCAATATAGTTCTCCAGGTCATTGAGGTACGTAAGCCTGCAAACCCTACGACAAGCTTGTGGTCCTCTTGGAGACTGGCCACAGTCTCCTGTCCTATTGATCAGCATATTGTCGCAAATAAATAAAGGGAATCTTGGCTATTTTCTTGATTAATTTTTGTCCTTTAAGAGCTGTCCCAAATAAGTGGCTGCCCTGATTATCCGACAGACCAGTTAAGTGGAATACACTGTATAATTATTTGCATAGACAGGAGCTGATTCAGGAATAGTCAACATGGCTTTGTGCGTGGTAAGTCGTGTCTAACCAAACTTATAGTTTTCAATGAAGTTATCAGAAAAGCTCATGAAGACAACGTAGTGGAAATTGTCTACGTGAACTTTAGCAAGGCCTTTGACAAAGTCCTGCATAGGAGATTGGTCAAGCAGGTTCAATGGTTTGGCATTCAAGGTGAGATAGTAAATTGGATTAGACATTGACTTAGCAGGGGAAACTAGAGAAGTACTAGACAGTCGCCTCTCTGACTGGAGGCATGTGACTAGAGGTGTGCTGCAGGAATTGGTGCCAGGTTCATTGTTGTTTGTCATCTATATCAATGATCTGGATGATAGTGTGGAAAAATGAACCTGCAAATGTCCGGATGACATCAAGGACAGTGAGGAAGATAATTAAAGCTTGCAGTGGGATCTGGACCAGCTGGAAAAATGAACTGAAGAATGGCAGATGAAAATTAATACAGGCAAGTGTGAAGTTTTGCCCTTTGGGAGGACAAACCAGGGTAGGAATTACATGGTGAGTGCTAGGGCTCTGAGGAGTGCAATAGAACAGAGGGATGTAGGAATTCATTGAAAGTGGTGGCACAGGTAGATAGGATTGTAAAGCTTCTGGAACATTGGCCTTCGTAAATCAAAGTAATTGAGTACAGGAGAGATAATGTTATGTTGAAGTTGTATAAGATGTTGGTGAGGCCTAATTTAGAGTATTGTGTTCAGTTCTAGTCACCCACCTACAGGAATGCTGTCAATAATATGGAAAGAGTGCAGAGAAAATTTACAAGGGTGTTGCCAGGACTTGTGGACCAGAAGTATAGCGAAAGGTTGCATTTGGACTTTATTCCCTGGAGTGTAGGAGAATAAGGGGAAATTTGATTGAGGTATATAAAATTATGAAGGGTGTAGATTGGATAAATGTAAGCAGGCTTTTTCCACTGGAATTGGGTGAGACTAGAACTAGAGGTCATCAATGAAAGTTGAATGCTTAAGGGGAACATGAGGGGAAATATCTTCACTCGGAGGTTGATGAGATTGTAGAACGAGCTGTCAGTGGAAGTGATGGATGTGGGTTCGATTTCAACATTTATGAGAAATTTGGTAAGGTATGTGGATGGGAGGGATATGGAGGGCTGTGGTCCAGGTGCAGCTTGATGGGACAAGACAAGTTATAACTTCAGCAGGGACTTGATGGGTTAAATGAACTGTTTCTGACTACAGTGTTCTCTGACTCTATGTTACAGAGTCATAGAGCACTGCACCACAGAATCTGGCCCTGTGGCCTATCTATTCTATGCTGACCTGTTTGTCTTCCTAGTCCCATCTACCTGCACCCAGCCATAGCCATCAATACCCCTCTCATTCATCAAAACTTCTCAAATATTGCAGCTCAGCATGCTTGCATTTATCCTATTTAGACCCATAACAATTTTGTATACCTTTAATAAATCTCCCCTCATTCTCCTACACTCTTGGGAATAATGTTCTAACCTCTCCAACCTTTCCCTATAACTCAGCTCCTCAAGTCCCAGAAACACCTTGATAAATTTTCTTTGCACTCATCCAGGCTTATTGGTATCTTCCATGTTGGTAAGTGCCCAGAACTGCACACTGCCCCAAACTCAGCTTCAACATATTATCTCAACTCCTGTGCTCAGTGATCTGATTTATGAATGTCACTGTTTCAGAAGGTCCCCTTATGACTCGATCTACCCCGTGTCACCAAGGAATTATAGATCTGTACTCCTAGATCCCTTTGCTCTACTGCACTCCTCAGTGCCTCACCGTTCTTTTTGTAATTCCTATGCTGGTTGGTCCTTCCAAAGTGCAACACCTCACATTTACCTGTATTAAATTCTATCTGCCATTTTTCACCCCATTTTTCCAGCTGGTCCAGATCACTTTGCAAGTTTTAATAGCCTTCCTTGCTCTCCACTACATCCCCAATCTTGGTGTTTTAGAACTTTGAACATTACAGCACAATATAGGCTCTTTGGCCCATGTTGTTTTACTAACTTTTTAAACTACTCTTAAGATCAATGTAACCCTTCCTTCCTATATAACTCTCCATTTTTCTATCATCCATGTCCCTAGCTAAGAGTTTTTTTTAAATACTTCTAATGTATCTGCCTGTACCACCACCCCTAGTACAGTGTTTCAGACATCCATCACTCTGTGTAAAGAACTTAACCTCGCACATTCTCCATGTACATTCCTCTTATCTCCTTCAAGTAATTCCCCCCTGTATTATCCATTTTCACCCTGGGGAAAATTATCTGGCTCTCTATTCTATCTATGCTTCTTATCATCTTGCTCACCCCTCATGTCACTGCAAATTTACCAGATTATCATCCAAATTGTTAATATAGGTAACAAGTGACAATGAGCCCAGCACACTACTAGTCACAGGCAACTTATCTACTGTCTTCTCCTGCTAAGCCAATGCTAAATCCAGTTTATTACTTCATCCTGAGTGCCAAGTGACAACCAGCTGGACCACCCTTCCTACAGAACTCTTGTTAAAGGCCTGGTTACAGTGCATACAGATGACATTCACCACCTTGCCTTCATTAACTTTCTTTGTAATCTCATCAAAAAACTCTATAAGGTTGGTTAGATGTCCTACCATACACAAAGCCGTGTTGATCAGGTACTGCCTATCGAAATACTTAGTTGTACTGTCCCTTAGAATAACTTCCAAACTATGTTGTTAATGTTCCTGTGGAGTGCATCAGGCTATTTGCAATATTAGGGCAATATATGTATAAATACATGTTGTGACACTTTTCCTGTCTTGAGATTCTCTTTGGCACAGTTTTAAAGAGAAGTTGGTGTCAGTGTTTCCTATGAATCAGAGATCTTTTGATTTAGCTTCTGCTCGTGATTTGAGCATATTAAAATCTGTTTGCTTTGCGATATATTTTAATAGATATTAAAGCAGTAGTATTGCATCTCTTGTAAAAATTACAGCAGGAGAGGAATAAAAGTTTGTGCTAATAAATTTTACAATGTAAAATTGCCATCATGGAATGTGAATTACATGAATATTAAAAGTTTGGAGAAAAGCAAGACTTCTAATCCACATTGACTTTAATATTGTGAAAATAGAGGCATTTTCTTTTGTTTGTTTTCATTTTATTTCCTTGGTTTAGTTTTGGTTACTACTTAACAAGGTATGTGTGAAAAGAAATTTTATTTCCTCACTTTTGATTTGATATCATACTGTTTGCAGAAATTTCCAGAAGTACCAATTATTTTCCCGACCTGGATACATCTCCTCTAAGGAGTTGCCTGTGCTCATAATGGTTTTTATGTAATCATTTAAAATTCTATGCTTAAGCAACATGTTGCTGTTTTTCAGACGTATGTCATCACTGATATGGGAGGTACGATATATTGAACACAATGCACGTACCTTCAATGAGCCTGGAAGCCCTATTGTTAAATCTGCCAAATTTGTCATCAATGTCCTCCTGCATTTCATTAAGTAAGTTTTATTTTGATATATACGTAGGAATGTATTGCAGCTAGTAAACATAACTCCTGCTTTAAAGTGAGACACGTTGCTTTGTGTACAATGTGTGTTATATTTGTACATGGTCAGTTCAAGTTCAATTATCCTTCAACAGAAGATCCAATAGTTGCACACAAGACACTGCACATTTAATTATGATAGCAGAAAAACATACAGTAACAAAAATAACATAGTTATAAATTAACAATATAGCCCAAGTCCCTGAGAGTCATGGCCTATAGATGATGGCATGCAGCCATGTTTCTGTAAGAACAGCCCACAGCACTTACTCATATCTGACAGTGCAGCTGCAGATGAATGCGATCCAGTTTGTCTTCCTCGGAGCAAACACCAGCGGGAGGGGCCAGTCACTAACCCAGCACAGAATGCAGTGGCATTGAGCCATTTCCAGTTTCAGCTTCTTCAGCAACCCTGAGACATCGACAAAGGCCTGGTCTGCCCTACAACCAGGGCCATGCTGCTCCCTCCACCTTCAGTCTCGTCAATGAACCAGTGAATGGGACTCTCAGCATTCTACATTACCTTTGTCCGACAGGGTCTTATGATCACAACAGAAACGTCCAAGACAATCACCCGTACCATCCACTGGACCATGCACTGCCACGAATGCCTTCTTCCCCAGATGGCTGAAGTAGGCTGCAACACAGTGCGCAACAAGTCCAGCTCTACTGCTATCGAACAACTCGCTAGTAGGGTAGACCTACAGTACTTTGTGTTCTTAATATCCAGCGCAGTCTTGCGATCATAAAAAAGACATAAAGGACAAACAATCATACATTTGGTTGCACCTCGAAAGGCCATTGCGTCCAAGTGTGCTGCCATCTTACAGGAAGTATCATAGTCGTCAAATTATACTTGAACAAATGTATAGAAAAATACATAAGAGAAATGTAAGAATGAGGAGTAGGCGAAGTCTATCTGCTTTGTTATTAATTAAGATCATGGCTAATCTACCTCAGCATTTTCTGCAGAATCTTCATTTCCTTTAATTTACCTAAGTCCCAGGAAAAATTATTAACTCCTGCTTTGAATGAACTTGATGAATGACACCCTGTAGTTCTCCAGGATTCGCTACACTCCGAGGGAAGAAATTTCTCCTTGCCTGAAATTTAAATGACCCAGTCCTTGTTCTGAGAGTAACGCCTCAGTTCTAGACTCTGCCACCACAGGAAACACCCTCTCTGCGTCCAACATGCCAAGACCTGTAAGAATCTTCCACATTTTAATGGCCTTGCCTCTAATTCTTTTGAATTGTAAGTAGTAAAGACCTAAGAATCCCAATCTCTCTTCATACAACAAACTTGCCAACCCTGGGATCGGTTTGGATTTTCACTGCACTCCATGGAAGACAGGTATATAATATTTTTAGAAAAAAAGGATCAAAACTTTCTCAAAAGTACAGTCTTACCAAGGCCCTGTGTAATTTCAATAAAGTATCTTTATTTTTTTACCCATTTGTCATGTATTAAAAGCAAATGATAGATTGCTTTGCTGCACCTGAATGTTGGCTTTCAGAGACTTTTGTACACCCAAGTTCCTTTGAATATCAACATTTTACAACTGTAACTATTTTAAAGTACTCTGATTTTCCATTTGGTGCACCATTTGTTGATCTCATATTTTTCTGCATTTGACTTACAACTTTGTCGTCAGTCACTTGATATATTCTTCACAGGGAATTCCATTATTTTCTTTGGTGCAGAGGAGGAAAGATGGATCTATTGTGTCCAGTTTGTACTTTGTTTATACTGTAGAGCTTCCCTAAAATTTTTGGCTTTCAAGATAGTTGGTAAAAAATGTTCTCTGAACATATTAGCATATTTCTGAAGAAGTAATTATATTTATTTCTGCTCGTAAAACTGCCCACTACTAGCACTACCAGAAGATCTCACTTCCAAAGTTGATTGATTGCAGCTTTTTGTAATACTTAACACGCTATGAGGAACTTCCTAGGGTTAGAAAATATGTCGTAAAAATGCTATGTAAAAGAACTATAACTTAAATTTTGCATCTTTATAATATTTTGTATAATTATTACAAATTCAGTTCTATAATAAATCTTATTCATTCCTTTGTGAGATATCACTGTCCAGACTGAATTTACTTCCTATCCATAATGCCAGTAATTGAGAATCATCTGTGTCATGGAATTAGAGCCTCATTAATGCAGGGATAACAGTGTCCTATCTGGATGAACAAAGCACCATCTGTAGCCATTTATTTTGTTGTTGAAATATTGAATTTTTAGCTTTTAGGTTAGTGTAGCTTTTGTAGTTGGGTAAATAACGTATTTAGTTTACATCCTAGTACATTTTGAAACTTCTCAAGAAGCTCTTAATAAAGGCCAGCCATGTGATTGGATTCCGTTGCTCTCCTTTAGTGCCTGTTGGTAAACTGAATAGCTCAAAGACTCGAGAACCATTATCAGATAACTCTTCATGCAACTGTCAGGACCTTCTCTCAATTAGAAATTTCCTAGAATTGAATTCCACGATTATTAGAATTTTTTTGGGTCCAGTCAGCGCTCCAACACAGAGATGGTCAAGAAGATATCCCAAATATGCCTTCTGATTCCAGGAGTAGCCTGAGAAAGATACTAGATTTGATGCCAGTTTTACCCCAAGGATAAATATTTTTTAGGCCATTAACTTAAATATCCTACATGTTAAATACTCAAAAATTGGCCAATCAGTACTTTACTACTAGTCAGTAATTTATTATTTCTCTTTCTGTTTCATTGTGCTAAAATGTTTTCTTGCTCTTAATTTATGATTCTCATAAATAATTGAATAAAAAATACTTGAACTCCATATCTGGCATATTTAAAATTTTCTACCCTCAGGTAAAGTGGTTCAGTGCAAAAATATTTACATCCTATTTCCAAACCTTAATATTTGAAATGTAAATTATAAATCTTCACAGCCTACCATATCTAGGCTTCTAGAATATCATTGTATTCCATTATTACTTTTCTAGAGATCTCTGAGCTGTCAGTAGTCCTTTGTTTGATGGACTTTCCTTTTGACTGTATCCTATTATAACTTGACCTTAAATATTTATTGCTGCAGAGACCAGAGCTGTACTGATATCCTACCGTTTTATAATAACCTGAAGAAGAAAATGATGTCAGATGACGATGATGAGGTAAAATAAGTCTCTGAAATTGAACAAAATAATGTGCAAAATAGATAGCATTAAATGTAAAAAAAAATACCCAGCTTGATTTGACGGACTCAAGCTAGACATAATGGTGTCCATTCTGTTCAGAGTTCAGAGTTGCTAATATATCTGATTTCATCTGCGGCACCACATAGGAACTTGGAAGCAATAACTGAACTTCGACTGTCTAGCCTCAAATGACATTGAAGGAAAATAGGCTAGATTTTTAATGCAGATGGCAGTCTAGTAATTCCCTGCTAAAATTTACATGTTAACATTTTGAGCAAAAGATAGAATCAGATGTATAATACTCTGTGGTTAAAAAAAATGTCCATCATCATTTGTCAGTGATTGCGTTATGCATAGTTGGGATTTGTACTGCTTACATTGCCCATTCCAATGTTCAATAACTTCATAGAAACATAGAAAACATACAGCACAATACAGGCCCTTCGGCCCACAAAGCTGTGCTGAATATGTCCCCTACCTTAGAACTACCTAGGCTTTACCCATAGCCCTCTATTTTTCTAAGCTCCGTGTAGCCATCCAGGAGTCTCTTAAAAGACCCTATCGTTTCCACCTCCACCACCGCCGCCGGCAGCCCATTCCACGCACTCACTACTCTCTGCATAAAAAACTTACCCCTGACATCTCCTCTGTACCTACTTCCAAGCACCTTAAAACTATGCCCTCTCGTGCTAGCCAATTCAGCCCTGGGGAAAAGCCTCTGACTGTCTACACGATCAATGCCTCTCATTATCTTGTACACCTCTATCAAGTCAGCTCTCATCCTCCGTCGCTCCAAGGAGAAGAGGCCGAGTTCACTCAACCTATTCTCATAAGGCATGCTCCCCAATCCAGGCAACATCTTTGTAAATCTCCTCTGCACCCTTTCTATAGTGAGGCAAACAGAATTGAGAACTTCAAGTTAGTCTTTTTGAGGATGGTTAAGTAGGGTTTTGTTTTGGGTTGTGTTATTGCCTCAATTAGCAGGTCAATAGTTCCCAGCTTTTCTGAGCATGAGCTCTATTTGCTAACAGTCAATATAATATGCGCTGTTCCCCCTGCCCCCGGGAAAAAAAACAAAGCCGAATGTGTGTAATGAATTTTTGAGTTATTCCCTTTAAGGAGTTGCAGTTCTGCTAGCAATGCCTACTGACTGGTAGTCTGACCAGTTCTTTTTAGCTATCTTCTTTTCACTAAATCGGCATCATTATTACACTTAATACACCCCTTTAATCTTTGGCGTTCCCATCCTCAAAGGGCTGCTCACTCCAGCTCGGGAACCACTATTGTGTGTAGGAAAAATGGATGCCACGAGCAATACTTCAATCACCAACATGTCTTTATGCACTCTATGTAGGGTACTTGGAAACTATTAAATTTTTTTAAATCCTGAATATGCAGTCATGTTAAAGCACTAATTGTTTATTCACCAAATGGAAAATGACATTTTAATTTTGCTTTGAAGTAGCTAGTCATTCTGAAATATTCAATAATTATTATTAATGTGCTTCATATTTCTTTGTAAAAGTTTTGATTTTTTTTGGACATTAGGATCATGAGGCAGAGAATTCTGATGTTCCAGGAACTTCTACCAGGAATACAAAGGTAGCTTGATATTTGCCTTGTGAAGTATCAGTATCCAAACCTAATTCTGTTGACATTTTACATGATAGTAGATTCTTCAGTGTGGTGTAAAGAGGGGATGTATTGTCATCTACATGAAACTGTAATCTACCTAAAATAGCCTATTAAAATATTTTTAAGCATGTGACCTATGGGGGGGGTGATTGATAAGTTTGTGGCCTAAGGTAGAAGGAGTCAATTTTAGAAAACCTAGCACATTTATTTTTCAACATAGTCCCCTCCTACATTTACACACTTAGTCCAGCGGTCGTGGAGCATATGGATCTTGGACCTCCAGAAAGTGTCCACAGCAGGGGTGATTGATAAGTTCGTGGCCTAAGGTAGAAGGAGATGAGTTATTAACCTCAAACCTTCTGCCTAATCACTGAAAGAGTTGAACTGCATGTGCATGTAACGAGAGCTGTATAACTCATCTCCTTCTACCTTAGGCCACAAACTTATCAATCACCCCTGCTGTGGACACTTTCTGGAGGTTCAAGATCTGTATGCTGCACGACCGCTGGACTAAGTGTGTAAATGTAGGAGGGGACTATGTTGAAAAATAAATGTGCTAGGTTTTCTAAAACTGACTTCTTCTATCTTAGGCCACGAATTTATTAATCACCCCTCGTATACCTTATTTCTGAAACCAGCATGTTTTATTCTGGATGCACCCATGAGAAAGATAAATGTCAATGAACATGTGTGTTCAAGACTTTTTTTCATTATGTGCCCTGATATGGATTTTGTAGATTTTCTTGGAGCTAAAAAGCATTCACTTTCCGACATGTTGTGCACAAGGACCCTGGTTACAGGTTGGAGCTTGCACTAAAGTCTGATCATAGCTGTACTGTCAAGAGTAGAAACTGTATGGGGCTACATATTGTGATGGAAGATCAGAATCGAGGGTGCTCATATATATTGTAGGAATAATCTTTCAACTTCCTTTGTGTTGCTGAATACAGGAGTACCGTCCGAGGAGAACACAGCGTAATCGTGTTCAAACACATGATATAAATGCATGGAAGGAGAGATGTAGAGAGCTATTGGATCTAATTTTTCAATGTGAAGACTCGGAGCCCTTTCGGCGCCCTGTAGATTTGTTTCAATACCCAGTATGTAAATACATTAATTTCTTTATTTTGTTGTATGCTATCTGCTTATCTCATTTTTTCATTTAACTTAATGCTTAAACTAAGTTGTATGAAAGCAGTTTTTGAGTTCCTCCTCACAGTGCAGAGCCTGAAATTCTGGAAGGGTTTCAGAAGTTGGTACAAGAAACATGGTTGGCAAGTTTAATCACATGATGTATTTCTTTAAATGCAATGGGGCAGAACTGTATTGTAAAATTGAATAAAAATCAGTAGCTTAAACAAGCTTCATTAATTATAAAAGCTGCACTTTTGTGTGTGCTTATATTGGAAGCATACAGGTGTGATGCCTCTTGTCAGACTCTACAATTGATGACTCCTTGAAATTGATTCATGTAGGTGGCCCAGTTTCATATTGTAGTGTCTTTTTAGTGGCAGCAGTTTGAGCTGACAGGATGATAGGTGTTGTTGAGTAGAGCACTCATAACCACAGTGATGGAGCTCAAAAATAGGCCTTTCCACCCACCATGCTAACGCTAACTGTCTTCAATCCACCCCACTTGCTAACGCTAACTGTCTTCAATCCACCCCACTTTATTCTGAACTAGTATACTGTTACACGATACTGTCAAGAGGCAAATTAGTTATCCACCAAACTAATGTCACAAACTCTTAGCAGGATATCAACTGCCCTGGTAATCAGCTGAAGTGGTGTGATACCCTCAGAGTTCCTTCCAACAGTGGACTCCAGGCATAATTGAATAATGGACAATGGTTAGATTCACAAGAGCCTGATATATCCTATCTTATGATATCAAATTCCCTCAGTTCAGGACAATTTCTGGATAATCCTTTTCCCTTTCCATAATATCTTGCAACTTGCAGTCATCGTTATATTTCCACATTTCCTGAGTTTGGGTCCAATACTGCCATTATCAGTGTTATTAGGACTGTCCATGTGTACGTTCTAAAAGCTTCTCCCCTCTGTGTCCTTCACACTAAAACAATTTCAGTTAATATCACAATGTTGAAATCCAAAACACATTCATGTAATTATTCTTGCATCTCTTTGTGATATGTCTAACATATCTATTCTATCTCCTGCTAATTGTTAGCAGACCTGTAGTATACACCCAGCAAAGCTCAACCCATGTGTCTTTATTTAAAGAGCCTTCTTGGACATCCTCCCTTAGACATGGCACTGCAATCTCTTTTGGTTCCACACTCCCACCTCCCCAATACAAATGAAGAATCAACACCCTGGAATGCTGAGTTGACAGTCTTATCCTTTTTTTCAAAGATATTCTGTGATAGCAACAATATTGTATTCCCACATGGCACACGACAATAAGTTCATTAACATGGATGCAATTTAGCCTGCGTTACCGCATGTGTGTTGTTATGTCCATTTTTTTCTCTGCCTTGCTAAATTAGCTTAAACTCTGCCAAACAGCACTAGCAAACCTTTCAACAAGGATAATGGACCAATTCCAGTTCAGATGAAAACTGCCCAGTTTGTGCAGCTCCCCAGTAACAGTGATTCAAAAATGTATAGCTTTCCCTCCTTCACAGTCCGTTATTTAATCCATCCTCATATTCATATACAAATTAACACTCACAACACGCTGGAGGAACTCAGCAGGTCAGGCAGCATCTGTGGAAAAGATCGGTCGATGTTTCGGGCCGGAACCCTATACAAATTAACATATGGTACCAGGAGAAAGCCCAGCAGTCTGCGATTAATGCCTTTTTTTGCTGGCTCATCTTTTTAAGAAGATGGCAATTTCTAAATGTGAAACCAAGTGCCTGCGCTGCCGTGTTAATGCATCTTTTTTTTAAAAAGATCTTCACTGATAGATCCACATCCAGCATTTTCTATTTTTATTTCAGGTTTCCAGTGTTTGCTTTTAGTTAAATCTGTAAAGGATTAGTTCTATCTATAGCAAGAATCACAGGCTATTTTTTACACAAACGAGAAAATCTGCAGATGCTAGAAATCTGAGCAATACACACAAAATGCTGGAGGAACTCAGTAGGCCAGGCAGCATCTATGGAAAAAAGTACAGTCGACGTTTTGGGCCGAAATCCTTTGGCAGGATTGAAGAAAAAAAAGCTGAAGAGTAGATTTAAAAGGTGGAAGGATGGAAGAGAGAAACATCAGGTGATAGGTGAAACCTAGAGGGGGAGAGATGAAGTAAAGTGTTGGAAGTTGATTGGTGAAGACCTGTTCCCAGAAAGGATACATGGCTGCAGTAGCAGGTTTGGGTAAGCACGTGTTCAGGGTCTGAGAGCAGCAGGAATCACAGCTGGGGAGCAGTGACAGAGTTTCGCTGAACTCCTGTTGAAGGGAAGATTTAAACTTCTTCAGGGTAGGCATCCCTGGAGAAGACCTCGCAGAGTAGTAATCAAATCACAAGCAAGAGGAAATCTGCATCTGCTTGGCCTGTTGAGTTCCTCCAGCATTTTGTGTGTGTTGGCTACTTGTTACATGTGGGATATTCATTGTTATCCTTTTCTGGGATTTCCTTCACTACTTTATCTTAGGTGTTTTGGTTTGGTAGAAAAACAAGTTTATGGAGCATGTTTGAACATACATCCACCAAAATTATGTTGTTTAATTGGGAGATTTAAAGAAAGGCCTAATTTTAAGAATGTAAATTGTAATTTCTCCAAACAATGGCCTTGATTTAACTGCCTGGATTTGGTTTCATCCTCTTTTTGTACATCTTTTTTTCAGGACTATAGAGAGATCGTTGACACACCAATGGATTTTGGCACAGTAAAGGAGACATTGGAGGCTGGAAATTATGAAACACCGATGGAATTGTGTAAAGATGTCCGCCTTGTTTTTAGCAACTCCAAGGCTTACACTCCCAGCAAAAAGTCAAGAGTAAGCCACTGATGAAGTTAGAAATAACATCCATTAAAAACAAAAAAAAATTCAAGAATCACAAGAACTTACATCTCAGAAAAAGACTAATCGGCGCACTGAGTCTGTGCAAATTAACCACCCCCATTTACAATAATGCTACATTAACCCATATTTTATTCTCTCCCCATTCCTTATCAGTTCCCAGCGAATCTACTACTCACCTACAAAATAGGATCTTCCTATTAAGGAAGGACCATTAACTACACCACTTTTTGAAGAAGAAGAAGAAAGCCCTTAACTCTAAGTGGAGTCATCAGCACGCCGTCATGATGGCGTTTTTTTTTACTAGCAGGCTTTCTTATTTTTACGAGGCCGAGTTGCTAGCTTGACGCTCAACCCAGCATGGATGGAAAGCGTGCAAGGGAGCCGGCTGGATTTGAACTTGGGAGCCTTCGCTCCAAAGTCCAGCACTGATGCCACTACACCACCAGCCGGCCACAGCACTTTTTGCCCTTTATTATTATTTGCTCAATTCTTACTGACAATTCTATTTATTAATACATCCTGGACTAGTTGGTGGCTGTTCAGCGGTGTATCTTTACTTTTATTCTGTAGTATCCCAGAATCCAAAAATTCACATCTCATTCCGAAGTAAACTCCTACATATTACAAAAATAAATCATTTTTTGGATGCTATTTTACTTTTTTCAAAGGAAATTAATCTCTCTCGCAAATTAATATGGACAAAAGGCAGGGATAAATTTAAGACCTATCGTGCTAAAAATATCTAGATGACCTCATGCAACCATATCCAGTGTTAAACTATTATAAATGACATTTCAGTCCAAATAGCCAATCTAACAAGTACAGCACTCATGAGAACTTTGAGTTCATATTAAATCATCCTTCTCAGTACCATGGTGTACATTTGCTGCAAGCAAAGCCCTGTAAATTACAACTTAACTACCTTTTCATTGTACAGCAGTTCTGGTTGACACCATAGAGTTACATTCTATAACTTGATATCGTAGATTCTCTTGTATTCCATTTAAATAGTTCCCATAACAATTTCAGGATTTCCCCAGGCTCTTCACTTTTTGGAGAGTATTCCCTGTTATGATGTTACCAAATACAGCAGTTTATTTTCAACTAACATTGAAATGAATGAGCAATTAGTGTCTTTTTATATTAATGATTGAGAGATAAGTTGTCCAGGATATGGGATGAATCTTTTTGAATACCGCTGAAAAAAACTAAGTTTTACAAATTCCACAAGAATGAGTAATATTTGGATATATGATGTGAAGAATCTTGGTTTGGGATGCCCGTAAACTGTTTATTTTTTTAAAAATTCTAAATATATTGTTATAAACTGGAATGTAGTTTTAAGGTTTATTAGACTTTTTTTTAAAGCTAGACATTTAAAACACTTTTATGGACATTAGACTTGTATTATAACTAAATGTTCAATCTCACCAGATCTACAGTATGAGTTTACGGTTGTCAGCATTGTTTGAAGACCACATAAGCTCAGTCATTTCTGATTATAAGGCAGCAGTTCGATTTTGTTCAAGGAAGAAACCGTGTACACAAAGGCAGAAGCGGAGAAGAAGTAGCTCTCCCTCAAGCAGTGCTGCATCAAGGTATATTCATTCAGAGTAGGCAAGGTGGTAAATGGCTTGCTTTTCTTTTCCATTACTTGTATCATTGTTTTGCAGGGAGTGCTTGAAAGTGGTGTCATTTTGAAGGTATGATTCCAATTATGTCTTTTCAGGAAACAGACCAATTGGTAAAAGGACTAAGCTATCAGTGACTACTCTAAAATTAACAAACCTGTTAACTGCGCATCTCCAACCATATTAGCTAACTGTTGTTAAATGATTAGCTAAGTGCTCACATGTTTCTTAATGAAAAACCTTTACTGGTTTTAATATTTTCATCTGTTGGACAAAATAATCTCAATGCATCCCATTTAGAGTAGAAGTAGCATTTTAAAGCCCTTAATGATGGATTTGTTCTGCTAGGAGTTGGCATGAATATGACAGGTAAAGTGGCCTCATATGTAGTGCTAAGTAAGTAAAAATTTTTAAAAGGTCTTGCAAGGTTGAAAAATGTTGAGTACAATTTGTTGTGAAGATTTTTTATTCCACCTTCCATTGCTACTTTGTATAAGTGCTGGAGGAGATTAACCATGAATAGAAATTGAAGTGAGGCCAATTTTGCCTTATTTTATCAATAACAAACAATATTTTTTTCTCTATCTATATATATTAATCCCAATTTTATCAAATCTATGTCTCAAGAGTGTATTGTTCAGATATGTGTGTTGCGTTGTCCTAAAAGGTATTAATGCCCACCAAAAATACAAAGTGAGGTGCAGCAATGGACAATTTCAGTTGTGCCAGATTGTGCATGTCCTTCCACCTAACCTTTTATCAAAGCAGAGGTTTTTATTCATGCTCTCAAGTCAAACTGGAAATCAGGCCCTCCTTGGACTCAAAATGAGCCAAGATGTTGGTGAGAGTTCCATGATTATTCTCAAGTATGTGTCAATTTTTAAGGCAGTGGGAAAGAGCAGAACTATGGGATTAACTGGAAAGTGCTCTCAAAGCACTGTGGTCTGCACCATGGGTGATGCTGTGATGTGGTACATTAAGATCGGATAATTATTTCAATTAGACTGATAGCATTTTTGATGCAGTTTAAATATAGTGAAGTTGTTTGAATGTTTAATAATAGTTGATAAAAAAAAGAGTTAAAGTTTATTTCTGAAAGAGTAAGAAACATTGTAAATTACTCTAGGAACTTAGCTATCTTTCTTTGTTTAACTGTTTTCAAACAAATAAAATTATATGAACTTAAATTAGATACAACTTGTCTGGATGTACTAAGGTATTTCTGAACTCTTCCCTTGAAGAAAATGAACAGAAGTTGATCAATAATTTTTAAAAATGTTTGTATGTGGATCCTGTCCATAAAAGACATAAATGAATATACAATGACAGGATGTTTTTAAATTATAGCCCTGAAAGGAAACGGAAATTTTTGAAACCTCAAGCCAAGACAGAATATCTGGCTTCACCTTTATCAATGCCCGTGAGATCAGCAAGTATGAAATCCCCTGTTGTTCATGCCAATGGAAAACCAGGTGAATCTGCTACAGTGGCTCGTACCAGAAGTACAAGGCTACGACAGGGTATGGCTCCTGGGATTGAAACATCACCTTTATTGGGGGAGGTGGCAGCTGTTTCAAAGACATTTGTGGCTGCATCATCAGCAAGTGCAAGTAAGTGAAAACTGTTGCTGCAAAATAATTTAGTTTGTGGTTGACAGTTAAATCCTTTATGTTATTGGATAAGCAACACATAGAAAATGCTGGTGGAACACAGCAGGCCACGCAGCATCTATAGGAAGAAGTGCAGTCGACGTTTTGGGCCGAGACCCTTTGTCAGGACTAACTGAAAGAAGAGATAGTAAGAGATTTGAATGTGGGAGGGGGAGGGGGAGATCTGAAATGATAGGAGAAGATAGGAGGGGGAGGGATGAAGCTAAGAGCTGGAAAGTTGATTGGCAAAAGGGATACAAGGCTGAAGAAGGGAGAAGATCATGGGACGGGAGGCCTAGAGAGAAAGAAAGGGGTAGGGGAGCACCAGAGGAAGATGGAGAGCAGGCAAGGAGTTATTGTGAGAGGGACAGAGAGAAAAAAGGGGGAAATAAATAAAGAAAGAAAAAAAGGATGAGGTAAGAAGGGGAGGAGGGCCATTAATGGAAGTTAGAGAAATCAATGTTCATGCCATCAGATTGGAGGCTACCCAGATGGAATATAAGGTGTTGTTCCTCCAACCTGAGTTTTTGACAGTAGAGGAGGCTATGGATTAACATATCAGAATGGGAATAAGACGTGGAATTAAAATGTGTGGCCACTGGGAGATCCTGCTTTCTCTGGCGGACAGAGCGTAGATGAGGCTTTTCATTCCAGGATGCAGGAAATGTCTTCCTTTTTTAAAGAAAGGGGTTTCCCTTCCTCCACCATCAACTCTGCTCTCAAACGCATCTCTCCCATTTCACGCACATCTGCTCTCACTCCATCCTCCTGCCACCCCACTAGGAATAGGGTTCCCCTTGTCCTCACCTACCACCCCACCAGCCTCCGGGTCCAACATATAATTCTCCGTAACTTCCGCCACCTCCAATGGGATCCCACCACCAAGCACATCTTTCCCTCCCCCCATCTTTCTGCTTTCCACAGGGATCGCTCCCTACGTGACTCACTTGTCCATTCGTCCCCCTCATCCCTTCCCACCAATCTCTCTCGGCACTTATCCTTGTAAGCGGAACAAGTGCTACACCAGCTCTAACACTTCCTCCCTCACCACCATTCAGGGCCCCAGATAGTCCTTCCAGGTGAGACGACACTTCACCTGTGAGTCGGCTGGTGTGATATACTGCGTCCGGTGCTCCTGATGTGGCCTTCTATATATTGGTGAGACCCGACTCAGGCTGGGAGACCGTTTCGCTGAACACTACATATGCTCTGTCCGCCAGAGAAAGCAGGATCTCCCAGTGGCCACACATTTTAATTCCGTGTCCCATTCCCATTCTGATATGTCAATCCATGGCCTCCTCTACTGTAAAGATGAAGCCACACTCACGTTGGAGAAACAACACCTTATATTCTGTCTGGGTAGCCTCCAACCTGATGGCATGAACATTGATTTCTCTAACTTCCGTTAATGCCCCTCCTCTCCTTCTTACCCCATCCCTTATTTATTTATCCCCCCCTTTCTCTCTCTATCCCTCTCACAATATCTCCTTGTCTGCTCTCCATCTTCCTCTGGTGCTCCCCTCCCCCTTTCTTTTTCCCTAGGCCTTCTGCCCCATGATCCTTTCCCTTCTCCAGCCTTGTATCCCTTTTGCCAATCAACTTTCCAGCTCTTCCTCTCCTCCTCCTGTCTTCTATCATTTTGGATCTCCCCCTCCCCCTCCCACTTTCAAATCTCTCACTATCTCTTCTTTCAGTTAGTCCTGACGAAGGGTCTCGGCCTGAAACATCGACTGTACCTCTTTCTATAGATGCTGCCTGGCCTGCTGCGTTCCACCAGCATCTTGTGTGTGTTGCTTGAATTTCCAGCATATGCAGATTTCCTCATGTTGGCATATATAAGATAAGGTGGTGTTATCCTTGAAAAGGCAAATGGCCAAAGAGACTGATGCTATTAGTGAGAGCCGGACTCAACCTCTGTCTTCAGGTTCCCGTTGTATGGTGACTAACAGGATCACTTGCAACCTGATACGTATAAGAAAACCGAATTCAAATGGGAGAGGGGAAAACAAGTGCATATTGCTGCAATCCAGTTTAAACAAGTGTTATTCTCTGTACTTTTTGAATACTAATCTTGATGAAATTGAGATTTGTGGATGGACAAACATTTATTTATACAATTTCATTTCATATCCCCACCCAGCCTTTCTGCCAGACTGAATTGTTTGCAATTAAAATGTAAGCAGGAATCAGACATTCAGCCCTGCATGTCTGCTGCGCTACTCAGTAAGATCATCACTGTTCTTGTATCTTGGCACGACTTTTCCTTCTCTATACTTTGTTTTCCATATCCTCCATAATATCATCTGCCTCTTAATTTTATCTCTAATCCTAGGCTTTGTAAAACCAGACTCAGCCATTTTATGCATTTCTGACCCGACCTATTGCCCTCTACCTTTGGAAAAAATGGATCCTTCTACTGGCATATTGTCCACCTTGCCTGCCACCCCTGGCCTCCATTGACCATGTTAATTTTTAGCTGAACTATTGTACTTAATTCATTTTATGTACTTTGCTATTTTTGTTTCTTGTAAGCTTTTACATTTTGAAAAGACCGTCCTTTGAAAACCGTTATTCTAACTTGGGCTCTTGTAATCTAACTCTGCACACCCTTTCTGAGTTCTCCCCACTTGCCATTGGTTCAAACTCTGGCTAATCCAGCATGCTTCTATTGTGATGGCTCAAGCCATGATGTTTCAATTGACGGTGCTTTGATAATGCTTTTCATTAATTATTGATGTGTGCACTGTTGAAAGCGTCAGCATGGTTGTCCATCTGCAGTTGATTTTTTTTCTTTGTTGTTTAGCAATTTGATACAACTGAATGGGTTACTATGTTATGTCAAAGGATAGTTTTGAGTCAATCACATTTGTACTGGATTGGGGTCATTGCAAATATGAGCTATTTCCATATTGATTTTAAACTATGTTCAGATTCTGAAACTTGGAACCTGAATGTCCATCCACTAAATATCATTTAGATCTTCCATTCTGTCATACTCATTGGTTCATGCCCTCTCCCCATTCTCCTGAATGTTGCTCAGTTGTCCACCTCACTCTCCATCACCACTTCCCTCCCCACCAAGCTTGCTTGGGATTCCTTTAAGATTAGTGCCCAATGAACAGTGAGATGTGAAAAATCCATTTTGTCTGCCAACATGTTTTATGCTGTGGTCTAGCCCATTGACTCCCTTGATATGGGTAACAGAAAATTAAATATTCTCAGGAACTGATTGTCTGCTATCTGGGTCCCCAGAATTATTGTTTTATTAACCTCTCAAGTAAAAAGAATAGACTTGAAGAACTAATCCTGGAAATCTTGCTATGAATATCTGATGCTTTACAGCATCTGTAAAATAAAACTTAATTGGAAACATCAGATGTGATTACTTTAATGGTAAATAAAAAGACATAATTTCTTTTCTTGTTTAATATTTTAGCGGACAATAATTCTAAGCCATCGAAAGCACAGAACAATGTCCTTAATCCTAAACTATCTGAATCAAAACACAATGCTAAGACTTCATTGACAGGTGAAAAGCCTCAGAAAAGGAGGTACACACGTAGAAATAAAGCAACAATCTTCAAACAACCTAAAGGCAAGTCTTTTTTAAACTGGCAAATAGCAGCCAGTTGCTTCTAATAGTCAAGTATCTGATTGTTATGATAATCACATCTTAGTGGGAATAACCTGTTTATATACTGTAACCTATTGCATTATATCCAGCACGTCACTAAGTTAGCAGACTGGTTAACTATTAGCACTACACCAAAGGGGGCATGAAATTATATCATGATGTCCATTGTACTTGTGCCTTCTGTCATTGAATTTCTCATCTTCATCATCTTTATTTCCTCCTCATTGAATAATGGCCATTGATAGTCGCAGATGTGCGAATATATGAGAATTGTCATATTTCCTTTTGAAGAATAATGGACTGCATTCATAGAGGGCTCCTTACTCTGCAAACCCTGTGCAATAGTTGAATTCACTTTCTAAATGTTCAGTTAATGTGTAACAAGGAAAGAAAATTTTCATTTTCCATGTCATGTTTCTAACTTCTGACAAAAAAGATTGACTCTGCTTTTCGGGCCATTTGATGTATTTCAGCTGCTTTGTCATCAAGATGGCTAGCTTTTAAAGGGTTAAGGCTATCCACTTCCTCCTGGATATTTTAGAAGTGGAAACAAAGAAGCTTTGGAGAGTCAGGGAGAGTGGAACAGATAGCGTTGGCATCATTGTTTAGGCAAAGGAATTGTGGAATATATAAATAGCTGGATATGGAGGCCAGTAGGATACCAGTATGAAAATAAGGCTGAAGGAACATACAAGTGACAAGCTTAAAATAACTCGAAGATGAGTTTAAAGTTTTTATGATTTTATAAAGTAATGCACTGGAACATAAAGAAGTAGTACTGATAAAGCAGGAAGGGCAAATAAGGATCATTGAGGGACTGAACATGGAAGCCTAATTTTTGGAAGAGCTAAAATCTATGAAGGTGATTCCTGGAAGACCAGCAAGAAAACCATACGGGTAACTATGTCTGTAATGTCACTCCTTTAATTACAGAAAATCCCAAGTTGCTTCACATTTGAGGTAGATAATTGCCAACATAAGAAACAAGAAATTCGGAGAGGAGACCAAGTATGAATGGAAAAAAAGTGTATCTTAAGAAGGGTTTCTCAAAAATGAAAAAGATTTGTGCAGAGGCTGAGGAAATTGGGCTAAGTATTGCCAAATTAAAATCATTTGTTTTGTTGGTCTGTTTAAGTGAAGAATTAACTCAGATTATTGCTTAAAGAATAAAAATTGTCTTCAGCCTAAACTGTTAATCAATGATCAAATGAGAATCTTATTTAAAAGCAATTTAATTGTTAATAGTTTATGCATTCTATTTTATCTGTGTTTTTACATATTTATTTTCCATTTAATGTGCAGGTAATATCAAAGCTGAATCCTCAGTGCAGAAGAGCCCACAAATAAATGGGCACACTTCATGTATCTCTGAATCGGCAGTCAAAAAAGGTCTTGGTATGAAACCAGAAGAGGTTAAAAGTTTTAAAGGACCTGGTAAGAAAAGAGGTAGGAAAAGTAAAAAAGAGCTACTTAGTATTCTACAAGAGAATGAAATGAAGAAAACAGAAGCAAAGAAAGACTTATCTAATTTGAATGGTGAAGAAGCTACCTCAGAAAGCAGCTCTACTTTAGAGAGCAACACACAAAGAGAATCTTTGCCGAAGAAGTCAACAAGAGGCAGGAAACCCAAAGGAAAGAGTCTACAAGCTAAATCCAAATTGACAGTTTTTGCTAAACGTAAGATGCAAACGAGAAGCAACAGTAAGAAGCAAGAAGAACCCATGGAGCCTGCTGAGCATATAGAACCTGTGGAAGAAGATGAAAGGACTGAGGCGGCCATGAGTTCTATATCTGTCATGAAAACAAGGAATCAAGGTAGACGGACAACATGCTACAATGAGGAGGATTCAGAAGAGGAGCAAAGGCAGCTGCTGTTTGAAGATTCCACGTTAACTTTTGGAACATCCAGTCGAGGCAGGCTGCGGAAACTGACTGAAAAAGCAAAAGCCAACCTGATAGGTTGGTAAACATCTGTAGGGTTTTGTCTACTTGGTCAGGCTTCTTGTTTAGACAAGAACAGGTAAGGGTTTGTTGCACTTGAAGTCACTGCATTGTCACCTGCAGGGAAGGCAAAATGAGCAAGGACTGATCCAAAAAAAACTGTTCTCTACAGCTGAAAATCTTGTTTCCTATCCACCCATAACTGTCTGGTACATTTTATCACACTTAAATTTTCAGTGTTGTTAGAATATTAGCTTTCTGGCATACATCTGGTCATCTTCTGAATAACTCCAGATTTTGAATTGTTTGGTAGTAGAGTATAGTTACTGGCTGGAAAGATGTGGCTGGTTGGTATTGCACGTATCAAACAGTTATCATTACAGATTTGCTAATAGTTCAAGATTGAATTTGGCAAACCTGTTCATTTAAAAACTGCCTTTAAAATTTCTGATCTTCATTTTTTTAATATACGGAGAGATATCATAGGAATACCATTACATTTTAATCAATTATTTGCGACTACCAAGCATTTATGGAAGTTAGCCAAAACAATTAGATGAAATGAATTCATATTGATGATTTTCAAAATCCTGTATGTACATATATATATATAACATTTGCTGTTCATAATGTCTTCACTGGTCAGTTAATTTTAGTAAAGTACATTGGTCAGTATTTTTCTAAACAAGAACTGTTTAGTTCTTAATTTGCTTGGAGTTGAAATTCATCGATATGTAATGTATGATTTGTTTTCTGTACAAGATTTAACAGATCAATATCATTCTGTCTTGCATTTTTCTAAGGAAGTGGTTGCACCTGTGCTGCTTATCCTTGGATTGGTTTGTACATTTATATTATGTTCCGATTCTTCAATGAGCTTACTAAGTTGGAGCTGTATTAAGTTAATGCTAAGTTGGCAAGAATGTTAAAAGCTGACTTAAGCTTAATTGGATTCCTAAAATATATGCCACCAAAGCTTGTTAGAATTTTCATTTCACTTGTTCTGCATTTCCAATTTCTGATCATTTCATGTACTCGTTCAATCAGAAAATGTTTGCAAGTTTTTGCACTACTACTACTGTGTAATTATCTGCTTATTATTACTATGCATGTATAATTATGTATTTGTCATCAGAAATACATGTTAATAGTTATTTTGTAAGATATTTCAGCTGCTACTGCCTCCCTCTCACCCTCCCACTCCAACCTCAAACACACTGATATACAATCACACGAGTTAGTAATGAAGTCCTTGCTCATTTGTCAATCAAGGTGTACTGCAGAGAACTCGCAGTTGACTTCAAGTGTGTTTGGGCACCTGCAATTCAAGTTTTCCAAAGAATTGCACAAAAGGCCCTTTACGTTCCCGCATTTGTGAAGCAATTGTAAGCTGCTTCTCCCATTTATTGAATGTAGAGGCAAACAAAAAAGACTGTATTGCACTGGACTGAGTGGTTGTTTCTTGCTTACCTTACACAATCAGGAAAAAATGAGGCAAATTAGAAAAGGGGATTGATTTTAGTTATGTTTTCACAGGCGCTTTTATGCGTACACACAAATATTGTATATTGTAAGTAGAAAAGAAATATTTTAAGATATAGTACAGGAATGGGGTTGAGACGTGCCATCTGTTCAAGTGGCTTTTAGCACACACACATACACTTTCCATCTTGGGTTTATGAGAACCGTGCCTAACTCCTTTAAAAGTTGGAAAAGGTTCTGAGATTTTAAAACTATCAAGCATGTAAATCGCACTGAAATTTCCAGACTTCTTTAATTTGTGAGGATTTTGCCTACCCCTTCAATAGTACATGGTTTCATGGGAACTTTCTTGGCACTGGTACGCAGTTAACAAATGTCTCAATGTAAAGGTCCCATTGTATATGAATATTAGCTCAATTATGCTTATTGGGCTTTTTTAGTAAAACATGGTTTAAAATTCATTCCATGCAGTAATGCATTCTGGAGCTTGCACCCTATTTTCTGATTTTAAAGAAAAGTTGGCTTTTTTTGTAATCAGTAATTAAATGGTCAAATGACTTTTTATTGGATGTCTAAAAATTGTACATTACTACACAGTGTTGTTTTTGTGCACTTTCTGCCTATGTCTATTATGCTACTTTAAGTCAGTAACTTCCCTCAAAAGAAATAGCATTTGGTGATTGTGCCTTGAATATATATTTTTTTTCTTTTTTCTAGTTAATGGTTAGGGCTGGGATGAAGATTATTACACTCCAGAGTTTTCTACCTTTTGACACCACCTACTTATATGTATATAACAGAAACAATATAAGTCTCTGCGTTTTTACATGAGAGCACAGATTATCCCTTTTGAAAGTGATGAGATGTCATGCACTGCATGCTGTAAATGTACACATGATTGCAGATCATTTCTCTTCCAAACTGCCAAATGTAAACAATGCTAGCTGAAGTAAAATATTTCTTTAAGGTACTTAGAAGAATGTTGTCCCAGTTCTGCTTTTCCCCATGGCAGTTGTAAGGTGATGCTTGATTTGACTTAAAATCTTCTCACCAAGTTGCAATTGTTTTCTTTTGCAATTCATTTTCCTGAAGTAATGTGACAAGTTTTTATTTCTTGGTTTACCATCTTGATTTGATTAGGTTTTTAAGACAAATAATTGTTTTAAATTTTCTGTATTTTTAAGATTGTGACCCTCTTTCATGTTGGTAAGGAAAGTCAGCAATTTTCCAAATCTATCTTATAGATATTTAGAGAAGGATCAGACTCAATAAGACACCAATGTGCTATATCCAGTCAAGTTTGAGACTGTTGTTTTGGTATGTGCCCATACATTATTCTGTCGCTTATTTAAATATGTACTTCTGTTAATTTTTTTAATAATCAGCGAACCAAGAAATAATTGTCATTTTATGTACAAATTAAATGTGACCTTGTTTTATTCTTACTGGTCCGAGACAGTAATTTTCCCACAAACTGAATTAAAGTGTCTCTTTCCCTTTTGTAATTCTTTGTCAAAAATTGTGTAAATAAAATATTGGATACATGAGTGATTGAGGCCATATCCTATTTAAGGGTTTCTGATAAAAATTAAATCCAAGCAGGTGATTAATGTCATCAGAACCCTGATATTAGGTAAAACCTTTTTATTCACTTACTGATATGTTTATCATATAAAATATACTGTGTTTAGAATTTCGATGACGTAAATTGCAGTTTTGTTAAAACATGTAGTTTGATATTTTGGAAAGCATTTTAGGACATTATTGTAATATTGAAATTGTATTCATTTTGTTGAGGTCATTCATTTGAGGCACCATTTCAATGGGCTCATCAAAATTAATATGCAGCATCATAAAGGTAAACTCCAAACACAGTATATATTATATACTTGTTATACTGTTCATATCTGCAGAACAGCATTTTGCCATATCCCTTAGGATCCTTATTCTGATCCTATTTTTAAAATAAAAATTAATTCAAGAAAATATTGCATGAGAGGTTGATCTTTTGTCTTTATTAATTTTGAACATTCATGATTTAGTTTATACTTGACCTTGCAGCTAACGTTTAGAAGCTGCTTCTTCCTCCACAGTTGGAGAATACAAAATGTGTCTGTATACTGTATATATTATATATACACAAGTTCCTTAACATTTTAATTTATTTATTTTAGCTACTGAGCTGAAATAAAATTTAAAAATCTGCATAATATTGCAGAAACACCAGATTTTATGAGCACTGTTAAGTGCTGACTTGTTTATGTTACCATCCATTGTATTTGCAATTACAGTACCACTTTGGTATCTCTTCTGAAAGTCGAGCCTCCTGTATTAGGGAGGTGGAAACATTTGCCTAAAGTGTATAACTTTCATTCGGGGATTAACACTGGTTACAAGGTAGTTTTCTGCATTCTAAACTGACCTTTACCCCACTCTTTGAAGTTAATGGAAAGTCCAAAGCATGCTTTGTACAATAGAATAATGTCATTTACACCCTATATCTTTATTGTTCATTTTTTATATATGGGTGAGTTGAATTTTACAAAGTACAATTCTAATGGTACTTGTGTATTTTATATTTAACACATTTGAATTTTGTAGATTAAAGTTTATATGTTTTAATAATTCAGCCTCTTAACATTAATTTGCTAATATTTTATTTTGATACGATCAAGATGAGATAACAAATAAAAATAGTTCCTCATTAGTTGTTATCTCAATTTTTTCAATATTTGATGGTTCCTTTTTATAACAGGTGATATGAGGTTCTTCAAATTATAACCACCTGGTCATAAATACATCTCCCTACTGAAGGCCTACATTTTAATGTTTTTTTTTGGACAGTAAATGATATTAAATGTGCTCCCAGCAGCCACACGTTAAAGCTCACGCATAGGCTTTTGATCACTACCATTCCACCCAATCTTCAAGATGTGCCCCTTTCAAATCCCTGTTACGTATGCCATTCCAGATAGCAGGTGCAGATAACAAAGCAGCTTATTCTTCACAACCTTTTCCTAGGATCTTAATGGGAATGCCCATGAAATAAACGTTGAGTTTATTTATTCATTTACAATACTGTCCTAATGCAGGGTTAGACCCAGAGATGTCAGCTATCCCTTTGCTTCTGCAGATGCTGTTCAATCTGCTGAGTTCCTCCAGTGGTTTGTTTATTTGCTGTGAGACCCTATAGTATTCTTTAATTTTTGGGTCATTATGTTTGCTTGCCCAGGGTGGAAGTAATATAAATGTACTTATTATATAAGAATCAACTTGGAATGATTATTTAACAACTGACATGCAAAAATAAGAAATTTTAATGAAAAATAATTATAAAAAACATTTGCTATTCAGTTCAACTGAGTTTTAAGGACACTTCCTCTTGTTGCTATGGATCTGAGTAATTTATAAGAAATGTTTGGACTAATCTGTTTCCAGTACTCTTTATTGTTCTTAATGAGTATTTGGAATTTAGAATTTATTTACGTCTTACATTCATCCTACAATGTGAGGGAGTAAAATCTTTGTGTAATGAGACCATCGCAATGTACAGACTTGTGAATTTAAAAGTCTAATGGCTTATAGAAAGAAGCTGTCCTGTAGCCTGTTTGTCCTGACTTTAATGATGCGGTACTGTTCGCGGATGGAAGCAGCTGAAACAATTTCTGGTTAGGGTGACTGGTGACCCCGATGATCTTCCAGGCCTTGTATATGCATCTGGTGCTGTAAATGTCCTCAATGGAGGGAAGTTTACATCTACAGATGTGCTGGGCTGTCCATACCACTCTCTGCAGTGCTTCGCGGTCAAGGTTGGTGCAGTTCCTGGACCAGGTGTTGGTACAGCTAGTCAGGATGCTGTCAATGTTGCTCCTGCAGAAGGTCCTTTGCATTTGGGGGCTCATGCCAAGCTTCTTCAGTCGCTTGGGGTGAATAGATGCTGTTGTGCTTTTTTTGCCACACAGCCGGTGTGTACAGTCCAGGTGAGATCCTCATGATGTGTATACCGAGGAACTTGAAGCTACTCACCCTCTTAACTGCAGTCCCATTGATGCTGATCGGAGCGGGCCTGTCTCCTATAATCCACGATCAGCTCTATAGTTTTCTGGACATTGAGGGAGAGGTTGTTATCCTAGCACTACTGTGTCAGGGTGTTAACCTCTCCTCTAAGCTGTCTTGTCACTGCTAGAAATAAGGCCGATCAATGTCGTGTCATCTGCAAATTTCATCAGCAGATTGGAGCTGTGTGTGACAGCACAGTTGGGGATGTAAAGGGATAGAGGAGGGGACTCAGGACACAACTCTGGGGGCACCTGTGTTGGGGGTCAGAGGGGCAGAGGTGATGGAGCCATTCCTTACCACCTGTCGGTGATCTGATAGAAAGTCCAGGATCCAGCTGCACAAGGCAGGATGTAGGCCAAGGTCTCTGAGCTTCCTGTCAAGTCTGGAGGGAATTATGTTGTTGAATGCTGAACTGTAGTCCAGCAACACCGTTCTAATGTATGCATCCCTCTTCCCCAGGTGAGTGAGGATGGTGTGTAGTACTGTGGCTATGACGCCATCGGTAGACCGGTTCCTTTGGTAGGTGATTTGTAGTGTCCATTGTGGGTGGTAGCCTGCTGTAGTGTAGTCTTCAACCAGCTTCCCAATGTAGTTGCTTAAACTGTAATTGAGGTGAGTGTGACAGGGCACCAGTTGTTCAGGCATGCTACCTTGGTTGTTTTCTTAGGTACAGGGACAGTGATGGACGATTTGAAACAGGAGGGCACTACACTGCACTGGGAGAGGGAGAGATTAAAAATGTAAGTATTGTTTTTGTGGTATCAAAATGTTATATACAATTTTAAGTCATGGAAACCTTTTTTCAACTCTATTGCAATTGTAACTTTTTAATATCATAGTATAGTTGTTCCCAATATTACACTACAATTTGCAGCACTTTCTATTGCTACAACATGGCAAAATATACTGCCTAGAACTTTGTGCCTCATTGGTAGCTCTTAAGTGGTCTCAAACTTTGATTGATTCGAGTTTTGGAAGGAATACAACATACTGCTGCAAATATATAGCGTGTTCAGCACTAGTTGCCAGGCTGCAGTAGAATGCTTAGATTTGACACAAACACCATATTTTACAAACTAAGCAATATTGGTTAATTCTAGGCTATGTAATAAATGGCTTGTAAGTGTGCAAATGGATTTTTAATGTAAACACGCTACACTATCTGGGAAAGAGTTCTGCACCTAAAGCAAATGGATCAACAATCACAGAATAAAATATTTTAACTTTAGTATTTCTCTGTTCTCACAAATCTGGTCCTCGAAACTCCTTCTCTATAACCACCTCGGAAACCTGCTCAAGGGATTCCACTAATTGCACATTAGAATTTAATTAGATTATCAGGTAATTTTCCAAATCTTCCGTGAGGGATAACCCAAGCCTTAATTTCTATAGAGCACAGATTTGCTAAATTAGGTGTTGGGTGTAAAATCAGTAACAAGTTTGTGCCCCTACTACTTAACATTGATTTTTCATAGATGGAGAATGAAAAACAGGTTTTGTGGCTGTTCAGCTTCGGTAATGTTTAAGAAAAACTGGTTTTTAAAAAAAGTGGTGGAAATACCCAGCAGGTCAGGTAGTATATGTAGGGAGTGAAAATAAAATTAATATTTTTGGTCAGCGAGCCTGTAAAGTTCCATTTGACTTTCAGGTTCTTGTTAGCAGTACTGGGTATCTTTTGAAGTGGATACAGCAGAGTTTACAGAGTCTGTTGGTTGTAATATTAAGAACAATATATATAAATTTATTTTTGTTTTTGTTTTATTACATGAATTGACCTTTGAATTTCAACTTTTGTTTTGAATTTTGAGACTTTTTTCCATATGCTTTCATCTAATTCTTAAATTTTCCTGCAATGAAGGATGGGATTTCCTTTCAGTGGTTCCATGGAGTAACTGCCTTATAAAATTATGACAGGGTTTCAAGAGAATATAAAGGTTTTATATGTACTGCTCTTTTTCCCATAATACAGGTACAACATCTTTACACTGGACTTTAAAAAAACCCCAGAAAACTCTTTAATTACTCAGCAGATTTGTGTAGCTCCAGTAGACTGAAAAATATAGCCAGTATTTTGTGTCAAAGGCACTGCATCAGACCTGGATAAGTGATGAGACCAGCATATGTTAAATTGCAGAGAAAGGGAACTTGGAGAGAATAGAAGAAGTGTCTGATCTACTCAATGCTCTAAATTTTTACCAAAGTTTGTATATGTCACCATACACTTGGGTAGAAAAAATGATGAGCTCACAACGTGCTTCATTGGAGTAACATAAGATACTAATGACGTAGGTCAAACACTGAGATTCAGTATTGAATTTAACAATCTTTGGTAACTCCTTTATTGCACCCCCCCGCGGCCCCCCCCCCGCCCGTACATGGATGTGGCTGTACCTTTATGTTCAATTTAGTTCAGTTATTTCTTCTGACACCAAATGTCATTATGTTTTTAAGGTAATAGTTACCATGACAGCTCTGCATGTTCTCACTGGCATTCCTTTTATGTCTCCATCCTCCTTTCTGCAACGTAATATGTACTTGCCTTTCCACATTTCCAGTTTTGATGGTGGGTCTTTAACCTAGAATATTAATTCTTTTTCTCTCCTCACTGATTATGTCTGACCTGCTATAATGCTTCCACCTTTGTCTGTTTTTGCTCTGAAATTTCCATGTCTAAAGTTTTTCTTTTGCTTAACATTCATAATGTGGCAGACCAGGGATGTCTTATAAATAGAAAGTAATGAGCACAAGAGTTAGAACATAGCACTTCTCAAATCTTGCACTCCCTTCACAAATGAGGCTACTGGATGCTCAATCTGTAATTCTTAATGGCCACAAAGGTCGTCGTTGTATCATTCTATAACACCATTGAATCTGTTGTCATGGAAATCAAGTGATTGTCCAAATGTGCATCATAAATCTGAGGACAGTCTTTGCTTGCAAGTGATAATGTGTTCATTATTTTCACTGTGTTAAAGCAACATACATTCATCAAAGCACTTTCTTTCCCCTTATAGCTGGATTTCACACAAATGTAGAATATGCTGTATACTGGAATCAATGTATTGATCAGTCCATTGAACCTGGCTACCAGTTCCAGGTGTTATCCGGTGCATTGCTCTTAAAATGTCAAACATTGCAATGCATGACCTCATGCAGAAGCATTTCTACTTTAATTAGACATCTAACTTGCCTGGGGTTGGGGGGAGGAGGTGAAATCAGTGTCTCAGGAAATATAGGAAGAGGCGCGGTCGACGTTTCAGGCCGAGACCCTTCGTCAGGACTAACTGAAGGAAGAGTGAGTAAGGGATTTGAAAGCTGGAGGGGGAGGGGGAGATGCAAAATGATAGAAGAAGACAGGAGGGGGAGGGATAGAGCCGAGAGCTGGACAGGTGATAGGCAAAAGGGGATACGAGAGGATCATGGGACAGGAGGTCCGGGAAGAAAGACGGGGGGGGGTGACCCAGAGGATGGGCAAGAGGTATATTCAGAGGGACAGAGGGAGAAAAAGGAGAGTGAGAGAAAGAAAGTGTGCATAAAAATGAGTAACAGATGGGGTACGAGGGGGAGGTGGGGCCTTAGCGGAGGTTAGAGAAGTCAATGTTCATGCCATCAGGTTGGAGGCTACCCAGACGGAATATAAGGTGTTGTTCCTCCAACCTGAGTGTGGCTTCATCTTTACAGTAGAGGAGGCCGTGGATAGACATGTCAGAATGGGAATGGGATGTGGAATTAAAATGTGTGGCCACTGGGAGATCCTGCTTTCTCTGGCGGACAGATATTGGTGAGACCCGACGCAGACTGGGAGACCACTTTGCTGAACATCTACGCTCTGTCCGCCAGAGAAAGCAGGATCTCCCAGTGGCCACACATTTTAATTCCACATCCCATTCCCATTCTGACATGTCTATCCACGGCCTCTTCTACTGTAAAGATGAAGCCACACTCAGGTTGGAGGAACAACACCTTATATTCCGTCTGGGTAGCCTCCAACCTGATGGCATGAACATTGACTTCTCTAACTTCCGCTAAGGCCCCACCTCCCCCTCGTACCCCATCTGTTACTCATTTTTATGCACACTTTCTTTCTCTCACTCTCCTTTTTCTCCCTCTGTCCCTCTGAATATACCTCTTGCCCATCCTCTGGGTCACCCCCCCCCCGTCTTTCTTCCCGGACCTCCTGTCCCATGATCCTCTCGTATCCCCTTTTGCCTATCACCTGTCCAGCTCTCGGCTCTATCCCTCCCCCTCCAGCTTTCAAATCCCTTACTCACTCTTCCTTCAGTTAGTCCTGACGAAGGGTCTCGGCCTGAAACGTCGACCGCGCCTCTTCCTATAGATGCTGCCTGGCCTGCTGCGTTCACCAGCAACTTTGATGTATGTTGCTTGAATTTCCAGCATCTGCAGAATTCCTGTTGTTCTCAGGAAATATGTAGAGTATGATGAAATACCATGGAAGAGAAAGGTAGAAATGTACTTACATCAATTTTGCTTCTGCATTATTTTGGTATATTATTTTTCACTATCAAAAGCAATCTCTTTATTTAATATTGTTTTGATGTTGATAATAATAGCTTCCTTGAGTTTAGTCTCAGAGCTGCTCAACTCAAAAATATGCCTAGTCTGTTGATTGAAATTTGTAACTAGATGGACACAATTATAAATTTATATTCTTATAGACAAGACTATCATTAAAATATTGTTTTCTAAAAGCAAAGTTTGAGAAAATTTAAATTTGCATTTAATTCAGAGTATCCTGCTAGATGTAGATTGCCAAATTATTAACAATATTTACATTTCCTTCATTTAGTTGTAATCTGCCCATCAGGGATGTCAATAAATAATGGGTCTTTCTTCTTCAGGTCTTCTTCAGAAGACACAAAATTCCATTACCTGCAATATTTTGCTTTGTTTTCCTCTTTCTACAGACATTGGTGAGTGTTTCGGTAATTGAAATTTCAGTCCACAACTGAAAACTCTCAGGCCTGATTATCACATTCTTCTTTGTGTATTTCAGTGAGTTGTGTTATATATAAAAGATACCTGAAGGTATGAATGCCAATTAGATTTTATACGTAATGTTTAATTTTTGTTATGCTTTTAATTAAATTAGAACTGTTATTTAATTGATCTGCTGATTCATAAAATTGTTACATAATATAATGTGTTTAACGTGGGATATTTGTTTAGCCATTATTTTTTGACATTCCTGATGGGCAGGTTACCAAAACAATACAGAAGCAAAATTGATGTAAGTACATTTAAAATATGTTATAATAATTAACATTCACACAAGTACTTATTTCTACTAGATCACAGTGAATGGTGGTGCTGGCTTGAAGGGCTGAATGGCCTACTCCTGCACCTATTGTCTGTTGTCATTCAGGTCAAAATTTGCTTTCGCAGAAATAGAAAGTAAATGGGACTGGGGAGATTATTTTGTGCTGATGTTGCAGGATGTCAGTAATAGGAAATTTAATAATTTTTTCACTATTTGCCTGCAAGTTTACCTGCCAGTTGGAAGAAAAGCATTCTTATCCTTATTATATCTGCCGTTGTTAGCCTCAATAGCTTTACTGGCCTTGTCACAGTCTATTTTAAGTGTAATTAATAATCTATTTAGTGCCAAGTTGGACCAGATTATAATATGTGAACTGGATAAACAAGATTGTTGGGCCAATTGAGATCTTTCAGCTGGAAAACCAGTTATTATTTTGGACTGGATTTAAAACCATGCCAAAAATGTTTAAGCTGCATATACCTTAAAAGTACAGTGTGGGAAAATGAACAGTATTTTTTTTTCTGAAAAGATTTCTTTGAATGAAAGGAACTTGCATCAGTGTTGAACAAATAACTCTATATTTGGTGAGGTTTTACTCTTTTAAATGTATCCAGCCAATTTCTTTAGTAATTTATTGACCAATTAATGGCTAGCCTATAGAATAATTAGACAATAACTTCTTTAGATCAACCTTTTAATGAAAAAAAATCAGTACACTGTCTCAATGTATACCATATTGACAGAGAGTAGAATAAAAGGGTATTCATTGGGAATACAAGGAACTGGTGATAGGCAGCAAAACCATGCGTCTGGGTTTAAGCAGCAGGCAATCCTACGCAGAGGGGCTGACTTTGTGGATATTACATGTTAGAAATTGACCGTCATCATTGTGACACAGATATGACCTCTGAACCCAATCAAGTTTTGTGAATAACGCAGTTGGCAGGGAGTGGGACAGTGCTTAAGGAACATAGTTTAAGATGGGTACTCAAAACTTACCAATTATAATCGTATAGAAGAAATTCCTAATTCAGGAATAATAAGTAAAAATCTTGCAGAGTCCAGTGTAGTAATGGTGAGGTAAAAGAGTTGTTATTTCACAGATTGGAACTAATGCTGGATGGTTCCTCTTTTGGATGATGCTGCTAGAGATGATGGATAGATAAGAGATGGCTGAGGTAACACTGCAGCCTTGGATTTTATTTTTTGATAATTCTTTGGTTGCAGCTGGAGAGAATACTCCCAGGCAAGTGTGAATACATCCAGGACAGTGGTGGATAGACATTGTAGGAATATGACATAGATAGCAGAGTCAATGACTGTAGTTGGATCAGGAAAGATAGAAAAGAATCTACATTTTGTAAAATCACATATTGTTAGGAAATTTGAATAGATAGTTGAAATATGCTGACATCAGTGGACACCTGGATGAGAGATGCAGGCAGTTCTAAGTAAAATTGGCACAATTTTGGTGTCTACATCACTTGTAGGATTTTAGAGTAGTGGATTGGTGTGGAGTAGACAGTTGCCCAAGAGGACCAAGATCAAGGGGTTACCTTTATGAAAAGAAGGATCCTGCTGTCAGAATAGGACATGAGTCCATGAAGTAGAGGAGATAATTCTTTTACGGCCAGTTTTTGGCTGAAGAAGGGAATTTTGGTTGTTAATAATTTAGTGGGAATAGGTTTGGAGAAGCATAACATTTCATGGATGTTCAAGTTGAAAAGAGCAAAAAATAGAAAGTGATTTGAGATTGAACCTTTTACTGAAGGGTATGCTAGGGGAAGGAAACAACCCAAATAATCTCAATCCTTGTGCCAGACAGGTTGGATATGTCCCTTGTAGATATATCCCATGTTTCAAGATGTCTCACTTCTATCATACCAAATTTTTTGTCAGCACCAAAAGTTTCAGGAATCTATATTGGCACAGGAATTTCAGGGGCCAGACCAGACTTTAAGAGCCAAAATGCACAAAATTTAGTGATTGCATATCCTTTTTCAATTTGGATCAAAGATTGTGAGATAATGTTGCTGCTTGCATTTCAGTGTATGTGCAGGTCTGTGGTTGCTGCCGGGTATGGGTACAGCACCAATATGACATGATCCCCACAGAAGTCTATTATGCATATGAATGACGTGGAACTGAAAAGCTGACACAGAGTTTAACCAGAATGTTGAGGAATGCTTTTTCTAAAAGACCTAATCTAGGCAGTTTTCAAAAACAGGAAGATGACCTTTATCTGAGAGTCTTCATTAACATTAACCATAATGGTTAGTGACCATTTTCACCTCCCATCCTATAATTAGCACACTCTTATCTTTGTAGCTAATTCCTTGAAGTCCCTCACATTTGGATGTCTGATTGACCACCAACAATCATCTCTCTGGCCACACTTCACACTTCTCCATTGGTTACCCAAATCCTCTTCCACTACTCCACTCTCTGGTCTCTGATCTCTCAATCTCTTTACTCTTTATAATTAACTTTTTCCTTTCAAATCTGGTCTCAGTCCTCCCTCCAATCTGTTGATACATTCCCGATCACCCTCCACATACCAGCACTTGTCCTGCCCTGGTGTCCTTGTACTTGCTATCCATTATTCCGTTGTGCGGAGAAGTTGACATAATTGAGTAAACTGCCTTGTAAATGTGTGTGTGAGCAATATCAGACAAGACCCAGGATGCAGACTGTGGTGAGGAATCTGCTGAAACCATCCACCACGTAGTAGCAGGGTGCAAGATCCAGGCTGAGACAACATACACTGAGCAGCGCAACCAAGTTGTAGGAATTATCTACAGCAACATCTGCACTGAGTATGGATTGGACACTCCCAAGACTCTGCCACTGCAGGAAAAATCCCCTAAGTATCCACTCTAGCTAGGCCTTTCAACATCCGATCGGTTTCATTGAGAATCCCTCCTGATTCTTCTAAATTCCAGCGAGTAAAGAGCCAGAGCTATCAATCGATAACCCTTTCATTATCATAGTATCACACTTTCGTTCCCAGAATCACAGTAGTGATGTTACTCTGAACTTTCTCCAATGACAACACATACTTTCTTAAATAAGGGGCCCAAAACTGCTCACAAGTTGAAGCCTCACCAGTGCCTTATAAACCTCAGCATTACATCCTTGCTTTTATATTCTAGTCCTCTCAAAATGAATGCTAACATTGCATTTCCCTTTATCAGCACTGACTCAGTCTGCAAATTATTCTTCAGGAAATTCTGCACAAAGACTCCTTAGTCCCATTGTACCTCAGATTTTTGAATTTTCTTCCTGATTAGAAAATAATGTATGCTTTTATTTGTTCAACCAAAGTGCATGGTGATACACTTATCGACACTATATTTCATTTGCCATTTCTTTACCCATTCTCCTCATCTAAGTCCTCTGCAGCTGTCCTTCTTCCTCCACGCTACCTGCCCCTCCACTTATCTTTGTATTGTCCACAAACTTGGCCACAAAGCCATCAATTCCATTATGCAAATGATTGACATACAATGTAATATAAAGTCCCAACAGTGGCCCCTGTGGAACACCACTTGTCAGTGACAGCCAATCGGAAGAGGCTCCCTTTATTGCCCCCTTTGCTTCCTACCAATCAGCCAATGATCTATCCACACTAGTATTCTTCCTGTAATTTGATGGGTTCTTATCTTGTTCAGCAGTCTTGTACACAACATGCACAAATTCACCTTTGACTAAGAATTCCAAAAGATCTGCCAGGCAAGTTTTTCCCTGAAGGAAACCTTGCTGACTTTGGCCTTTTTTACAATGAGCTCCCAAGTACCCCAAAATCACATCCTTAACAACCGACTCCAACATCTTCCTGACCACTGACGTTAAGCTAACTGGCCTAAAAGACAAGAAACTTTAGTTTCCTTAACCATGCTCCCAAATGGTTGAGGACATGAAGGAATAGGAGGGAAAGGCGGGAGATTGAGGATGAGAGGAAAAATGTATCAACCATGATGAAATGGTGGAGCAGACTCGATGGGCCAAATGGCGTAACTCTGCTCCTATATCCTATGTCTTTAGAGGAAATCCTGCTTGACAAATCTTATGGAATTTTCTGAGGAAATAACAGGCAGGATAGACAAAGGAAAAGTGGTAGATATTGTTTACTTGGATTTTCAGGAGCTCTTTGACAAGGTGCTGCACGTGAGGCTGCTAAACCCATAGTTATACAGGAAAGATACCACCATGGATAGAAGTCTCCAATCAGTTCCTTGTACTTATTGATATTGAGTTAAATTTTGTTGTTGCAAGACCACTCAACCAGCTAATTTATCTCAGTTTTGTATGCCTCCTGATCACCACCTAAAATTCTGCAAATAATAATTGTCATCAACAAATTTATAGATGGCGTTTGGGCTGTGTCTAGCCACACAGTCATGAGTGTAACAAGAGTAGAGCAGTGGGCTAAGCACACATTCTGAGATGCATTGGCATTGTCAATGAGAGGAGATGTTACTTTCAATTTGCACTGACTGTGGTCTAGTGATGTGGAGGTCAGGGATCCAGTTGCAGTGGGATGTTGAAAGGCCCAGGGTTTTGAGTTTGTTTATTGGTACTGAGAGTATAATGTTGTTGAACATTGAACTGTAGTCAATAAACCGCAGCCTGACATGGGTGTTACTATTATCCAGGTGGTCCAAAGCAGAGTGAAGAGCCAGTGAAATTGCATCCGTTGTAGACCTATTGCAGCGATTGCATATAGCAATGTGTCCAGGTGCTTGGTTAGGCAGGAAATGATTCTGGCCATGACCAGCCTGTCAAAGCACTTCATCACAGTAGATGTGAGTACATCTAGGCAATAGTCGTTGAGGCAGCTCTTCTTAGGCACTGGTATGATTTTCGGCCTTATGAAACAGGTGGGAACCACTGACTGCAGAAGTGAGAGATTGAAGACGTACTTCAATGCTTCTGCCAGTTGGTTGGCACAGGTTTTTAGAGCACTACCGTGGTTTGCTGCCAAATTACCTTTCTGCTTATCCACTTAATATGACAGGTGCTCTCTTTTAGTTTAAACCGCTTCAAAAAGGGTTGATAGCTATAATTTATAAATGGTTATTGAATTTACAAATGATATCTAACAATAAAATTAAACATGCTTGGGAATTGGAATTTCAAGAGTCATTTTCAGATAATCAATGGAGTCAAATTTTTCATTTGGTTAATAACTCATCTATTTGTGCCCGTCATTCCTTGATACAGTTCAAGGTAGTGCATCGGGCCCATATGTCAAAGGAGAAACTAACACATTTTTTCTAACATTAATCCTATTTGTGACAGATGTAATATTGAGGTGGCCACTTTAACTCCTATATTTTGGTTTTGTATAAAGCTAGATAATTTTTGGAGAGATGTTTTTAAAACGCTATCAAAGTCTTGGATCTGGACCTACAACCTAATTTTCTTACGGCAATCTTTGGGATTATCCCATCGGAAGCAGGAAATATTCCTGTTTCCGCTCAATGAATGATAGCCTTTTCAACTTTATTGGCTAGGAGAGCCATTTTACTGAAGTGGAAGGATTCTAATCCACTTACTGTCTTTTTCTGGCTTTCCTCCATTATGTCCTGTTTAAGTTTAGAGAAAATAAGAAGTCTGACATTTGATACATCCTTTAAATTTGAGCAAATCTGGCAACCTTGTATTCAATATTTTCATTTGATTTGATTTATTACTCTTCCAATTATTTTTTTTTCCGAAGTTTTAGATTTGATCAGAAAGTCCTATCCTCAGAATGGACCGTCCAGTCCCCCTTTTTTTTTTCTTTTTTCTTATAGTGTAGTGTTTTTTTCCTTTTTCTTCTCATTTTAAAAATTTAAAGTTTTTTTCTCTCTAAGAGGAGAATTAGTTGTTTTTTTTACTATATATTACATATTTGCTTAATACTATGTATGATTTTGATGATGTCTATTTCACTTTCTGTTTGTATTGTTATTGATATATATATTTGAGATAATTCTCATTTGTATATATGCTCTTTCTAATTCAATAAAAAGATAAAGAAAGAAAGGAAGAGCACTACCAGGTACACCTTCAGGGCATGACGTCTTCTGAGGGTTCACCCTCTTGAAAGATATTCTGACATCTGCCTCAGAGACAGGTCACGGGGTCACCAGGTGCTGCAGTGATTCGCACAGGTGTAGTTTGATTCTCCATTTCAAAATGTGCATAAAAGGAGTTGAACTCATCTGGGAGTGAAGGATCGCAGCCATTCATGATGTTAGGTTTCACTTTGAGGTAAGTAAATGCTTGCAAACTCTGTCAGAGCTGACTTGCATCTGATTCTGTTCCTTAAGTCACATTCAGCTGTACAGGTCTTAATGAAATCGGTGACAACTGTGGCGTATTCATTCAGATTCAAAGAGGAGTCCTTGAATATAGTCCAGTGCACCAATTTAAAGCAGTCCTGTAAGTGCTCCTCTGCCTCCCTTGACTATATCTTTGTGGTCCTCACCACTGGTACTGCAGTCCTCAGTCTGCCTGTACGCTGGAAGTGGAAGTAGAAGTACAGCCAGGTGATCATTTTGCCAAAGTGCATGAGTGGAATGGCATTCTTGATGATGGCATGACAGTGGTCAAGTGTGGTGGCTCCCCTGGTTCCCGCAATGATCAGGAACGCATCATGGTGCACTGTTTTGTGACTGATGATCGAGGTGTTCAGCACCACCACTGCCTGCCTGATGTGGAATGTACACCGCTATCAGGAAAAGCGGAAAACTCTCAGCAGATAAAGATGACACTTGAACACTAGGTGTTCCAGGAATAACAGTCCCTTATCTAAAAGAGGATCTGCTGTCATTGGAGACAGTCGAGAGAAGGTTCACAAGAATGATCCTGGAAATAAAAGGATTAACATAGGGGGAGCATTTGATGGCTCTGGGCCTGTACTCACTGGAGTTTAGAAGGATGAAGGGGGATCTCATTGAAACCTTATCAAATATTGAAAGGTTGAGGTAGAGTGGACATGGAGAGGATGTTTCCTATAGTGGGTGAGTCCAGGAGCAGAGAACAAAGCTTCAGAAAACAAAGATGTCTCTTTCGAATGGATAAGGAGGAACTTCTTTAGCCAGAGGGTGGTGAATCCATGGAGGCCAAGTGATTGGGTATTTTCAAAGTGGATGTTGATAGATTCTTAATTAATAAGGATGTCAAAGGTTATGGGAAGAAGTCAGGAGAATGAGCTTGAGAGGGATAATCACAATGAAAAAATGACAGCCCAGAGTCAATGGGTTGAATGGCCTAAATCTGCTCCAATGCAGAATCGAGGAATGGTTAGAAAATAGGGGGCTATTCAGCTTGTAGTCTAAAAAATTTATAAGAGCAATCTTGGTAGATGCCAGCTGCTTTCTCAGATCTCTGCAAACCCTTCTTCCCACTTCCTTTTGAACACAGCAATTGAATCTGCTTCTGTTCTCACCAAATAATTTAAAAGAGAAATATTTCTTAAACATTCTTTTGTCACTTCTAGTTCTTTTGTGAATTAACTGTGCTCTAGTTTCTGTCAATTGAGTATCTATTCTCTTTATAACAGTGCATACTACGTACAAATACATGGCAATTACTTGCCCAGGCTGTTCTGGTGGCATCTGATGAGCTAATGGCCACTAAACAAAGGATGATAATAAGATTAGTGGGTGCATGAGAATACTACCTATCACCTAGAAGTTTCCCTCCAGTTTGCTGCCATCCAAGCTTAAACAATATAGCTGGTCACTTCTTGTTGTCCAAAATCTGGATTTCTCCCACCCAACAACACTTTGGGCATGCCTTCACCGGCAGAACAGAGGCAATTCCAGACTTTGATTCAGGAACGTCTGGAAATGGGAAATTGGTGCCACACTTCTCTAAAATGAATGAAAAGGAGAAAAAATTTCATTTCTTTCCTAGGACCATCAAAATTGGATTGCTCATCAGCAGGTTTGGGCAAATCATTAGTATAGATAGTATATCACGTTCTTGTTTTTTTTTCATTCTTATTCTCTAGGTTTTTGCACCAACTGGAATCAGGAGTATTTAATTCCAAGCATTGCCTTTGACTCTACATCCACTTTTCTCACCATAGGTGTTTGGGTTAATTATCAACTGACCAAAGCTGCTGTACCAAATGAATATAGAAGAGAAATTTTAATTTGGTTCACCAGCGGTCAAGTGCAGATGCCAATATTTTCAGGACTCAATATGTTTCAAAAATCACTGTGCATCATGTTCTTGAATATGCCTCATCCAAGTCCTGGTAGAAAGAGCAATGGTTCTGCTCATATTTTCATGGCTAATTATGGGATCTTACAGTGCCTAAATTAGTTTCAAATTATGTCATAACGGATATGCAAAATGGGACAAATGTAGATGTGAATTGTATATCATATTGTATGATATCAATGCCAGTATTTTACCGATCCCACATTTACAAAAAAAAGGCAAAATGAGGTACTTCATTCTTGCAGACATGCTCTAATAAGAGATGTAGAATACAAAATTAAAAATGTCATCGTACATCTGATGACTAACCACTTTAAATGCTCTATTAGTGCTAGACTATTTACAAACAGAATCACCATGGAAGTGAAACCAGCCTTAAAGTTTCTGTACTTGTTACTTTACATTTTGTTCTAATATCCAGTTAATAGAAGCAGAATTTCTTTACCGCATGCTATCTAAGTTTATGTACGTATATTCCATATCTTGAATTAAAATTAAATTTCTTGAAGTAAAAGCCGCTAATTTTCCTGTTAATATTTTGGCTGTCCATTGTTTTGAGGAACCTGATCATCACAAGATAACATATATTCATAAAGCAAAATAGTTTTGTGGCATATCAAAGTTACATTTTAAGCTGAAAGATTCCCTTTGACGAATGGAAGTAAGAATGCTACATTTTGCAATTAGGCCAAAACAAAAGACTGCACAGAGTAAATTTTCAAATATCAACATGGCAGTTTAAGAATCAGAAATCTAAGAATTATTGTTTGCATGAAAGTGACTCTGAAGCTGTTGTTTTATTATAATCTGTAACTGGTTGACAAGTTTTAGGAAAAGAAAATCCTATCATCCTTGTCTGGATCTGGCCAAAATCTGACTCTCTTCACTTATCAAAGTGATTACTAAAAGAGTTCAGCAATGATTACAGAAAATTTTCATTGTTTGTTAAGAAGACTGGTTACCAGGATCGCTGCATAGCTTTAGATATACAAAAAAATTGTCAATATCAACCACATCCTTAGAAGTAACGGCTGTTAAACTACAGATGTTCAATTATTCAAGATGATATAACACGTAGAATATCTTTGCTGTTACTTGAAGCACCCAATGAGGAAAAGGAAAATTAACCTGTAGATGCTGGAAAGCTGAAGTTAAAACAAGATGTACAACTCAGTATTTCTGGCAGCATCTGAGTGAAGAGAAACAGGGTTAGCATTTTTGGCTGATGACTTTTAATTAATTTTGATGAAACTTAATTTATTTTTTGTTGCTCCACTGTAGGTAGTCAATATTGTGAACACAAGTACAATGCACTAAATTGGAGAAAGTCCAAGTAAATTAATGCTTCACTTGGAAGACCATTTTGGTTGCCGGGATTGTGGGAAAGGATGAGGTAAATCAATATCTATGATTGCATGATAAAGTGCTATGAAAAGAGGATCAGAATCAGCTTTATCTTCTATGATATGAAAAGTGTTGTTTTGTGCAGTATAGTGCAAAAACATATATTTACCATTGTGATGGACATGGACTGTGCCTTTAAAAGGGGGGGAGAGAGAGAGAGAGAAACTGACTACAGTACTGCTGCCTGCTTCTGGGTTGGTATGGTGAGAGAGAGGTGGAGTTATATGATGGACAGTTGATGTTTACAGATGTTTCGCAGCGTGTTTATTTAAGCAAGGTCAGATGATTCTCTCACAGACACAGAGTGGAACACTGATTAAGGCGACCGGTCAAGGAAAAGAAGCTAGTGGCAGAAGATTCACTGGGTGGAACTTCTGAGTGCCCACAAGGGTGGGTTGAGAATTGATTAGTGGCTATCACGGTGTGTAGCAGGGCTGACCCTGTGAAGGCTACTGGTGTGTCTACCCTTGCCTGGGTGGCAGTTTTCCCTCGAAGACAGTACCCTTTCGTGATAAGCTACGTTTGGCTAACTCGAGAGTGGATTCAGAGTCTGACAGCAGAAGACCAACAGCACCTGTAAATTCGTTCTTCTCCTATTGTGGATTACAAACACCTCTCTCTCCCCCACCAACTCCAAGCATTGAACTGACTTTCCTTACATTACTATCATGAGACTTTAAATCTTGCCACCCGAGCTTGAATGAGTTTGGGAATTATATTTACACAGATATATATGCATAACACTGCTAACTTTTGATTTACCTGGTTTAAATTACTGTAATAGGTAGTTACTAATAAATAGTGGTTTTTAATATCAAAACCAGACTCCAGGTGTGTCCTATTGCTGCTAGTTCATTTAAACTGTTGCGTGTACGTAACACCATATATTACAAAATAAATAAAAAGTGCAAGGAAAAAGAATAATGAAGTAGTGGTCATGGTGTGATGTTTGTAACTCTAGAAACTAATTGAAAGAAAAACATGGGAACCTGGGAAAAGGGGTCTACTTTGTTTTACTTTTCTTTTAGAGAGGCGTTCACACGTAACATGATGGTGTAATGATGTATGCCATTCACATATTTTTACATCTAACCCATAATGAATTATGAAAACAAACAATGCTTAACCAAACAATATATTTACAATATTGCTAAAATATTACTGAAGTATTAAAAAACACTACACTCCTCCCATGCTTAGCTAGAAACTCCAACTAAATATAGAATGCATATGTAACGTATTGCTCACCAGTGGTCTCTGTATTTTACATAAATATTACAACTACTATACTGACAGGCACAGCAAAGTAAACTTAAAATTGTCCCATTCAGGCCTAAAAATGTAATTGTTGTGAAGGATTTCTCACTCTTGTGGGATAAGGTCTCTCCTGATTAAGGTGGTGGAGTGGTGTTCATTTTGCTTGGCAGGTGAGACTTGAGGCTGTGGAAAAAATCTTAGGGCCTGGGGCCTCCTCTGTGGTGATTGTAGAAGTTGACTCTGAAACTGTGTGGTAGTTCTGACAGCTCTAGCCACCTTCCTTATCTAAAAATTGACTCTGCACTCCTCAACTGATCGATGTATTGTCTCCAGATGACATCCGATGCAATCTCTACTGTGTAGGAGAGTGATTCAGTTCTGTCCTTGATATTTACAAGCACCCAATTTTGATCACCTCTATAGACCCTCACCAGGACTGCTTGTACAAGAGTGAAATATCAAACCCCCATAGTTTGAGGAGGCTTCAGTTTGTCTCAGCTGTTTGTCCTGCCTACTCATTCTGATATTAGGTTTGTGGAGATCCAAGCTGAGTGCAAGGGACGACCCAGAAATAGCATGGCTGGTCAGCTGTTCATTCTGGAGTGTGCTGCATTGTGATATGCAAGGATGATGTTGGCAAGCTTCTGGTTGTGTTACTGTAGTGTGTTCTGCTGACATTAGACTCTAGACAAGCATTTCTGCCAAGCCATTTGTAGCTGCGTTGTACAGCGTAGATGTAATGTGTCTTATCCACTACTTTTCAGGAATTACTGGAATGATTCCACAGCAAACTGTAATCCATTGTCACCAACTAAGTGTTCTGGAACACTAGTCCTGGAAAAGAGGCTTTTCAGCACATCAGCAGTGTGTGAGGTCATAGTGGAGGCTATTGAGAACTCTTCTGGCCACTTTGTAGCTGCATCCACAACTACCAAGAAACCTGTGCCAGCAAAATCATCATGAATCTTCTGCCAGGACAATGCAGGTCATTCCCAGGTTTAGAGAGGCTCTTCTCTGGGCATCTTCTGGACATGTTAGCATTCTGAACAATGCTTGGCTAGCTGCTCAATCTGCTGATCTATCCCAGCTTTCATTTTGACTACGCCACATGTAGCTCTTCCAACACTTTAGCTCTCAGCTTGGATGAACTCTGAATCTACACCTAAAGCAACCTCTGTCAAGAGGGTGAGTTCATCCAGGAGGTGAAAAATGAGGGAACTGTGGATTCTGCTGCACATTCTAGCCATTTTGGTGGCCACATAGACCTGAGACAATGTGGCATCTTTTCTGGTTTCCCTTTGGATCATCTCTACCGTGATAGTGAAACATTGTTTATATCAGGGAGAATATGTCAAGGGAAGTGTTCTCTTTTGCATATTTTCAGGTATTTTTCCATGCTTAAATGGGATAATCCATCAGCATTTCCATGATTAGTTATCCTCTTGAATTTGATCTTGTAATTGTGTCCTATTCCTGCATATGTGCTGCTACTGTTAGTGGAATGCCTCTCAGTGGATTGAAAATGGACACTCATGGTTAGTGATAGTAATGAGGATAAACTATCTCTCATACAAGTACTAGTTGAAACATTATAGACCCCAAACCAAACTCAAGGTCTGTCTGTCAATCTTTGTGTAATCTTCCTCAGCAGTGGTAAAGGAATGTGATACAAAGGCTATGGGCATTCACTTCCATCACTCATAACATGTTGGTGGGACTGCACCTATACCCTGAGGTGAGTCTTCTGAGGCAAGCTTCACTGGATGATGTGGATCATAATGTGTCAGTACAGTGTCTGATGTCACCATTTATACTTTATACTTTATTGTCGCCAAACAATTGATACTAGAACGTACAATCATCACAGCGATATTTGATTCTGCACTTCGCGCTCCCTGGAGTACAAATCGATAGTAAATATTTAAAAAACTTAAATTATAAATCATAAATAGAAAATAGAAAAGGGAAAGTAAGGTAGTGCAACAAAACTGAGAGGCAGGTCCAGATATTTGGAGGGTAGGGCCCAGATCCGGGACAGGATCCGTTCAGCAGTCTTATCACAGTTGGAGAGAAGCTGTTCCCAAATCTGGCTGTACGAATCTTCAAGCTCCTGAGCCTTCTCCCAGAGGGAAGAGGGATGAAAAGTGTGTTGGCTGGGTGGGTCGTGTCCTTGATTATCCTGGCAGCACCTCTCCGACAGCGTGCGGTGTAAAGTGAGTCCAAGGGCAGAAGATTGGTTTGTGTGATGTGCTGGGCTGTGTTCACGATCTTCTGCAGCTTGTTCCAGTCTTGGACAGGACAACTTCCATACCAGGTTGTGATGCACCCTAGAAGAATGCTTTCTACGGTGCATCTATAAAAATTAGTGAGGGTTTTAGGGGACAGGCCAAATTTCTTTAGCTTTTTCAGGAAGTAAAGTTGCTGGTGGGCCTTCTTGGCAGTGGATTCTGCTTGGTTGGACCAAGTCAGGTCATTTGCGATATTGACCCTGAGGAACTTAAAGCTTTTGACCTGTTCCACTTGCGCACCACTGATGTAAATGGGGTCGTGTGGTCCGCTACTCCTTCTGAAGTCAACAACCAATTCCTTCATCTTGCTGACGTTAAGGGACAGGTTATTGTCTTCGCACCATGCCACCAGGTTCTCTGTACTCAAACTCATCATTACCTGGGATACGGCCTACAATTGTGGTGTCATCAGCAAACTTATATATTGAGTTCTATGGAAACTTGGCTACACAATCATGGGTGTACAGTGAGTACAGCAGGGGGCTGAGTACACAGCCTTGTGGGGCAGCAGTGCTCAGAGTGATTGTAGAGGAGAGCTTGTCCCCTATTTTTACAGCCTGGGTCCTGTCTGTGAGGAAGTTGAAGATCTGAGAGCTAAGGCCCAGGTTCCAGAGCTTAGGAATCAGTTTATTTGGAATGATTTCCATGGCCTTTTGGAAAGCCACCTTACTGTTTTGTCCATTGCCATTTCTTCCTGATCTGTAGTAATGAGTTTGAGGGGTGGAGCACAGTAGCTAGGTTTGGCAGGGACCTATTATAGTAATTGTCAAATCCTGAAAAGGACCACAACTGTGACATATCCATTGCCCTTGGGACATCCACCACTGCTTGCATTTTCTTGGCACAATGTGTAATTCTTAGGCGTCAATGATGTGACCACAGTAAGCGATGCTTGGTTTAAACATTTTATGCTTGCTGCATTGTGCTCTAAGCATACAATCTTCTAATCTTTTGAATACTGACTTGAGATTTTCAAGATATCCCTTGTCATCCTTACTAGCAAAGGTGATGTCATCCAGGTAACGATGAGTGCCTGGGCAGCCGAACAGCACTTGGTTCATAGCTTTCTGCCAGAGTACTGGTGAAGATGCTACTCCAAAATAAGCCTATTATGACAATAAAGCCCTTTATGAATTTTTATGTTGAGAAACTATTTGGACTTATCTGACATCTCCATCTGTAGGTAGACCATAGTGAAGTCCACTTTGCTGAAATGTTTCCTTCCAGAAAGGTTTGCAAAGTCATTCTCTATCCTGGGCAGAGGGTATTGATCTACTTTTAGTACTGATTAGATGATGACCTTAAAATCAGCACAGATCCTGACAGACACATTTTTCTTTGCTACTGGGACCACTGACATTGCCCATGGGCTCCAATCAGACTTGGAAAGAATACCTTCAGCCTCCATACGACCTAGCTACTGGCTACTTTATCACGGATGGTATAAGGAACTGGATAGGCTTTGTAAAACTAAGGTGTGACATTTTCAGTTAACACTATTTTACTCATGATAGGTCTGTGTTTTCCAGTGCCATCCTTGGACACTGCTGTGGCATCATTCAGTAACTTAATTTGCTTTCAGTTGACTTTATTGCAGGGGATGTAGCATGGAAATAGTAGATGCATTTCCAATTAAGTTGTAGTTCACTTGGCCCTCCTGTTCTTGCTGCATACAAGCCTAATGTGGCTTGTTGGTTGTAGTTCATTCCAACAGGAATTATCGTTTCTCTAGTATAAGTTCTTAGTTGGATATCTACAGGCTTCAGTTCAATACCTTTGAAATGCCATTAAAACTCAGTCCTATGTTACTCATTATTATCAAACTTTTCATCAACAGCATGCAGATTAGTGCTCCTTCTGAAACGGCAACTTGATTCTTCGTCTTTTTCTCTTTCCTCTGCAGTCCATTTATGTTCATATGCTGACATGCTCTTTATGTGTGTCCTACTTTTTCTGAAAGTGTTATCTTTAAACTTGCATCAGTCTGGTGTGCCTTAGCCCCCGCCACAATGGTAACTAAATTTGGACGGTCAGGCACATTTCTGTTCAGACATTGCAATTTTGTTCACACTCACTTTCATTCTTGACTACAAGTTAATTGCACCTCTGGTTGCTGTTTCCATTGTTACAATTTCAACTGCCCTTTTAAATGTGAGTTGTGTTTCAGTTAGGAGCCATTTTTGAATACTATCTTGTAAGATTCCACAAACTAAATGATCTCTCAGTGCAACATTAAGCCGATAACTGGACTGGCAATGTCTTGACAATTTCTTCAATTCAGCCACATAAGCTTTTGATATGGCTTATGAAATCTAAAGTGTTCTGCATTCAATAATGTTTCAGTTCTAAATATTCCTATGTTACTGTTCACAATATCAGCAAAGCTCATTTCAGCTGGTTTGGTTGGTGCAGTGAAACTTCTAAGCAAATTGAATTCTCTTCTACCAATTGCACTCAGAAAAACCAGCACTTGTTCCTTATTGGCTTTTCCATTTGCTTTAAAATACTGTTCAAATCATTCAGTATACATCATCCAGTCACCTGTTGTGCAATTGATCTGGTCTACGTTTCCAATGTAGCCAGCCATTTCTGCTTTTTATTTATTTATTATCGCCTGGTACTCACTGTTTATAAACCTGTGAATGTTGTCCATTTTCTGCCCTTTTTTTAAAAGTCAACCATCTCTCTCCCCTTGTGAAGAAATATGTGTTGTACTTTTTTAAAAAAACTTGAACTTCTTGCTCCATCTGTGAAGAAAAAATGTGCTGCACTTCACCAGGTAGGTAGTTGTCTCATTTTTTTTTTGAAATATTCTTTGTCGCCACTGTAATGTTTTGTAACTCCAGAAAATAATTGAAAGAAAACATGGAAGCCAGGGAAAACCAGTCTACTTCATTTAACTCTTTTTTTACTGAGGTACTCAAATATGACATTGTGGTGTAATGGAGTATATGTATAACCCATAATGAATTATGTAAACAAATAATGCTTAATCAAATAATAACAACCAAATATTACTGATGTATTAAATACACTACACATGGATTCATTGACCATTCAGAAATCTGATTGCAGAGTGGTAGTAGTTGTTCCTGAATCATTGAGCATGGGTCATCAGGTTATTGTACCTCCTTGCTGACAATAGTACCAAGAGGTTGTGACCCTTAATGGTGAGGGTCCTTAATGATAGATGCCAATTTCTTGAGGAACTGCCTTCAGTGGTGGGGGAGGTTGTACATGTGATTGAGCCAGATGAGTTTACAACTTACAATCTCTTGTGACCCTGTGCATTAGAGGCTTCAGACTATGCTAGAGTACACGGTGGAATGTTCTCCACCGTGCTTCAAAAGAAATTTGCCAAATCTTTGGTGACATAACAATTCTGCTCAGACTCCTCAGTCCTGTATGCCTCCTCATTGCCATCTGAGATTTTACCAACAACAATGGTGTCACCTGCAAATTTATAAATGATTATAAATCAACCTATCTATACTGCTTGTGGTCATTGGATGGCTGTGATTAGTGAAGAAGGAAGAGGAAATGAAGTCCTGGATGGAACAGTCTACTTGGAATACTGAAAGGAATGAGGAGGATGTTTCTGATGTTAGAATTTCACTAGAAATGCCCAAAGTCGATAAGCTCAATATGGATTAAAGTGGAATGTACTATGAGGAAAAGGGAATCCTGCCCTTACTGTGGTTGATATGAGAGCAAGTGTGAGAAATAGAGATGTATTTGAGAACACAATCAACTATGGTAAATGAGAAGCAACAGATGAGGAAAATGTTTATCCCTGGGGTTTCTTCCATAAGTATTTTCAGCATTCTTCTTCAAATCTCCTACAACCACTCTGTTCTGCTCTCTCAGTAATAGGATGTTGTCTCCTGTTCCCTACCTGTCGTTATTTATCTTCCTGTTCTTACAGGATTTACAAATGGATTAGTAATGATTAACTTGCACATACCTTCAGCACAGAAGCAGCTGTGTCACCTGGACATCCTTGAGCTCCAATTTATTAACGGACATTCTCTTTGTTGTCTCCTTGTCTGCACTTAATAACTTAAAGCATGCTTATTTTCTCTCATTCTACAACTTAATGAATGTTTATTTTCTTAAGTTTCCAGGTATGACAAAGAGTTATCGACCCAAACTGAAACATTAATTCACAAACCCTGTCTGACCTGCTGTTATATCTGAAGCCAAAATATTGAACAGGGGATGAAATAATAAAAATTAAAGGGTATCCAAGAGGGTTGTTAGTAAAATATGAATTATTTGTTGGGAATCAAACGTCCAATGCCCGTGATTGAATCTCTTGCTAATAATTCATTAAAGTGTTATTTCTAATTATGCTGTTAGGGTTTCTGTTGAGTGAAAATTGGAAATCACAATTTTTAATATTTCCCTTCCGACACATAATAGAATATTTTTCTCGTGGTCCCTCAATGAGAAGTACTGTCCCTGAAGTTCGAATTTGAGTTTAACAACTAATAACAAGCAAAGAACTGGCTAAAAATGATAAACTGCAGGGGGGCGGCATGGTTTAGTTTTGAATTAGAATCATGTGACTGTATAAAGTGGCGTCTCAATCGTCCAGCTGCGCCAAATTGTTGAATTGACAGCTGGATCGACCGAGCCTCTACCGGTCTCGGTCATGTTCTGTTAGAGGCGTGTGTGTGTCTGACGTGGCTCCGCAAGATTCGGCTCCTGGGACTTGTCGTGGGGAGAGTCTATTGGATGAAATTAATCAAGGCGGCACGTTTGCCACCTACAGTTGGAGAGTATGTGCAGATTTGGGAGGCGTAAAGCTGAGCGCAATTTACACAAATGTGCACGCAAAAACGGCCACTCGTTTGCATTTATTATGAATTTTCAGTTCCTGTTTAGACTGCAGAGTTAGTGACAGTCTGAGGTGTCCACTGGTGGTCTGCCCCTGTAGAATTGCTGTTCTGTGGTGGCTGTTGAATATGGACAAGTTTTGTGTTGCTCTGGATTTAGAGACACTTTCACTGAGGCTGGACTGACTTTCCAAAATTGCCATATTAAAATTATCTCGTGTTTGGTAAGTTCGGTCCATTTCATTCAATATATCTTTTGCTTACTTTGTCCGATTCCTTACTCCCAGCAAGTTGCCTTATAAATGATAGAAAACAGGTACTTCTAAAAGAGCTAATAAGGTGTACTTCCCAACTAAAAGTTATATTAAGTGATCTTTAGATGGTAATGAGATTTCTTTAAACAAAACTTAAATGACATATTTCTTAGCGTGATCAGAAATTTAAGTTTACATTTGATGGGATTACAATGAAGTTAATTGGTCTTCTAATCAGATTCAAATCAGAATTTGCTTTGTGCATACACTATTTGGTGCACCACGTTCATATTTTATCACAACGTACAGCCTGAGTTTTTCTAAAACCGGTTCCTCATTATTGTGACTCAGCAGTACAATTCACGTTTTGGAAACAATGCTTTGCCAATGGGCTGGCGTAGTTCACGTTAATTGCGCTCATCACCCCTGGAACGTTTGTACCGATTGAGGAGCTGTTAGGCCAATTAGTTTGACAACACTATACAGTTGTGAAGCCAATGAGTGAAAGGGCTGGCGCATTATTATTGCAACCTGGACACGAATTCGCTTTATCCACCTGTAGTAGGGTTAAACTTTAAACCCGCGATTGTATTACAATATTTTATAAATACTTACAGCAAGTTTTAATTTTGAACTTTAATTCTCTTACGTTTGAAAATGGATCGTGCTAAACAGTTATCTCCCCATTCTGATGGGGGGATTGATCTTAAAACTATTCAATAAAGGGACGGTAGCTGAGCATTCTATTTCTAACACTTTTCACTTTCTCCGTCCTAAAATCACTTCGTCCTTTCACCATTTAGGATATCTCCAACGTGGTACCATCATCAAACATTCATTCTGAAGCGACTCTCTCAACAAGTATGTTGTCTCAACAGTCTGCCAATAATGTTCCACTTTGCACGCCATCTTTTGTTTGAACTGCAGGTGGTGCAATGTCCGTTTTGCTTCACTGTCTGCAAACCTGACAGGGGAGTAAAGCAACACACATCAAAGTTGCTGGTGAACGCAGCAGGCCAGGCAGCATCTCTAGGAAGAGGTACAATCGACGTTTCAGGACGAGACTGAGGGTCTCGGCTGGAAACGTCGATTGTACCTCTTCCTAGAGATGCTGCCTGGCCTGCTGCGTTCACCAGCAACTTTGCGTGTTGCTTAAATTTCTAGCATCTGCAGATTTCCTCGTGTTTGGGGAGTAAAGCAGGTTGTTGGTTGCTTGCCAGATTAATTCTCTGACTTGCTCCCTCTTTGACGACTGTGCGTGGTCTCCCACAAAGTTTAAATGAGAAACTGCACCCCATCTTTTAACTAGGTGCATTTCAACCCGTGGACTGAAAGCATTGGTTCAGATGGTTCCGTTGATTATCAGAGAATGTATACAGTACACAACCTGAAATACTTGTCTTCACAGACGTCCACGAAAAACAGAAGAACCGCAAAAGATTGAACAGAAAAAGGTTAGAACTCCAAAGCCCCCTCTTCGCCTGGCCCTGCACAAGCAGCAGCTAGCATCAGCCAATGCACAATGTACATTTCCTTTAGAATCCTTGTTTGTTCTATTCCCACACCTTACCTTAGAGCCACAGAACCCTAGAACATTACAGCACAGAAACAGGCCTTTTGGCCCTTCTTGGCTGTGCCAAACCATTTTTCTGCCTAGTCCCAGTGACCTGCACCTGGACCATATTGAACTATCATTTCTGTTGCTTTTAATTTTCCTGCCTTCCACACTATCACAGACCTTTTCGTTTGCTCTACACATCTCAAATTCTCTAACGCCAAAAGTTATCTAATTTGCTGAATATTTTCAGCATTTTCAGAATTTTGTGTTTTGATAATTGTCAAATTTGTTGCTTCCCCTTGTTACTGGGACACATTTCATCTCCGTGTTACTTTAATATGCAGCACGGAATGAATCTTCACAATTAATTAGTTGAGAGACGCTGAATAAACCATACCTATCCTTCACTTTGCAATTCATTAGGATTGAATTATTGGTCACATTTAGAAATTCACATTTTCTCAAGATTTAGAAAAAGTGCGGTGAAGCAAGAGTTACATTTTGTCAAATTTGTCATTTGCAAGATGAGTGCTTGTTAAGGCATATCTTTCATCAAAAATGTGAACAAGCAAACAAGGTTGCCTAACAAGATATTGCATGTGTTTGTTTCAGGACATGAATACATTGACTGTTATTTAGTGGTAAAACAAAATTCAGAAAATATACCCTGTTTCTGAGATGTTACTCTTTTAAGTGGGAATGGTTTTGCACTCTTCACTAAGGAAATTGAATGGTACATTTACTTGTCAGTTTATTGCCTTCTATCAGTATGGGAAAAGTATGATGTAGACAAAGCAGATCCATGCCTGTAACAATCTTATTCAGAATAGAGATGTAGCAAGTAAAAAGCATGCTGTAGTTTTACAAAATAAGTTACTGTAAATTGTTCCGAGTTATTTTATTGAATTATAATTGTGCAATAGTGTACTAATGTATTCCTTCACCTTAAGCATTGTTCTGAGGAGTGCGTGGACACAGATTCAACTTCTTTCGCTTTAGTTCCTGCAAAATATTGTCACCTTGAGGAAGTGCTGAGGAAAAAGCAATGCGTTTTTCTACTTCAAAGTGAGCATAGGATCTGCTAGTACAATTTCTTTAGGTTAATAGGTTTCATTGATTTTGTCAATTTGTTTTTAGTTGACAGCATTGATTCTTACCAACACCTCTCAGGCATCTAGTCCAAATAGGCAAATGTGTGTCCAAGAGTGAATTTTGGTTCACTGTAGAGAGGACTAATCCACACTCCATTATCACTGGTACACCTGATGTTATGATTACAGCTCAGAGCTATTTCTGTTCAGTAGTGCTGAAGGCATTTATAGTCCTTAATTGTCGTTCCTGCTGAGAAGCATTACCTCTGCATGAACTGTAACTGGGAATTCTACATTTTGATCTTTGTAACTTGCCAAATAACCAGTACCCTTACCTGACAGGCCATAATTTGATTATTTTAGATTAAACTAAATTGTTTTCAGTTTCAGAAGGTTTGGTAAATAGAGGACCTGGTTATAAGGTAATAGGTAAAATAACTTGGCATTATGATGGACAGAAAACCTCTAGGTTTTGATCTGGAATACACTGCCTGAAAACATGCAAAACATAAAATAATAAATAGCCCCTGTAGGTTTATAAAAATCTCAGGGCTATGAAGGAAGTACAGAGGAGAGGGAATGGTTGTAAAGAGAATAATTAATTAGGTAGTTCAACTATAACCTCCATAAAAACATTGGACTCTCTGCCTTTATTTTCTGTGGTGTATCATTCCATGATTCCAGAAATAGCTGTACTATTATAAACAACAGACTTGACAATGAGCTACCTAACTACTAGCTATCCTGCCTTCAGTTCAGATATCCATGAACCCTAGAAGGAAAAATAAGTGGGGAACAATGACAGAGGATTTTTAAATTCTGGAAAGGAAATTGTTGAAAACATTGAATTGACATAAAACAGAATTCATACACTATTTTAAAGTTCACTTTCCATCAAGAAGCAAATATTTCTGTATGCTGTATTTTAATCATTGACATTTGAATTAATAACCTTTGACCCCTCAAACTTGCGGTTTCTCTACATCGTCCATTTAGGTACAATCTTAGATTGAGTGAGTGAAAATCATGTCAAGGTCCGTCATCTTATCAATGTCCCTTTGCAGCTTCCTTCCTGTAAATTATTGCTACATCATATTTTTAGAAATGTACATTTCTGGTCACCGAATTATAGGAAAGATGTCAACAAAATTGAGAGAGTACAGAGAAGATTTACTAGAATGTTACCTGGGTTTCATCTCCTAAGTTACAGAGAAAGGTTGAACAAGTTGTGTCTTTATTCTTTGGAGCGTAGAAGGTTGAGGGGGGACTTGATAGAGGTATTTAAAATTATAAGGGGGGTAGATAGAGTTGACGTGGATAGGCTTTTTCCATTGAGAGTAGAGGAGATTCAAACAGGACATGAGTTGAGAGTTAGGGGGCAAAAGTTTAGGGGTTACCTGAGGGGGAACTTCTTTACTCAGAGAGTGGTAACTGTGTGGAACGAGCTTCCAGCAGAAGTGGTTGAGGCAGGTTCGATGTTGTCATTTAAAGTTAAACTGGATAGATATATGGACAGGAAAGGAATGGAGGGTTATGGGCTGAGTGCAGGTCGGTGGGACTAGGTGAGAGTAAGAGTTCGGCATGGACTAGAAGGGCCGATATGGCCTGTTTCCGTGCTGTAATTGTTATATGGTTATATGATTATGTTTGTAAATTTCTTTCTAGTCACAGATGCAAATTGCTGATATATTGAATGAGTAGAAGGGTTCCTAAGTCTGGTAGCACTCCACTGCTAGCTCAGCTCTTCTGAGAAGTCACAATCAGAATCAGGTTTATTATCACCGGCATGTGACATGAAATTTGTTAACTTAGCAGCAGCAGTTCAATGCAATACATAATCTAGTAGAAAGAAAGAGAGGAAAAAATAAAATGAAACATAATAAATAAACAAGTAAATCAATTACTTGTATTGAATAGATTTTTTAAAAATGTGCAAGAACAGAAATACTGTATATTAAAAAAAGTGAGGTAGTGTCCAAAGCTTCAATGTCTATTCAGGAATCGGATGGCAGAGGGGAAGAAGCTGTTCCTGAATCGCTGAGTGTGTGCCTTCAGGCTTCTGTATCTCCTACCTGATGGTAACAGTGAGAAAAGGTCATGCCCTGGGTGCTGGACATCCTTAATAATGGATGCTACCTTTCTGAGACACTGCTCCCTAAAGATGTCCTGGGTACTTTGTAGGCTAGTACCCAAGTTGGAGCTGACTAGATTTACAACCCTCTGCAGCTTCTTTCGGTCCTGTACAGTAGCCCCTCCATACCAGATAGTGATGCAGCTTCTCAGAACACTCTCCATGGTACAACTATAGAAGCTTTTGAGTGTATTTGTTGACATGCCAAATCTCTTCAAACTCCTAATAAAGTATAGCTGCTGTCTTGCCTTCTTTATAACTACATTGATACGTTGGGACCAGGTTAGTTCCTCAGAGATCTTGACACCCAGGAACTTGAAGCTGTTTACCCTCTCCACTTCTGATCCCTCTATGAGGATTGGTATGTGTTCCTTCATCTTAGAAGTCCTGGAGTCCACAATCAGCTCTTTCGTCTTACTGACGTTGAGTGCCAGGTTGTTGCTGCGGCACCATTCCACTAGTTGGCACATCTCACTCCTGTACGTACTCTCATCACCACTTGAGATTCTACCAACAATGGTTGTATCACCAGCAAATTTATAGATGGTATTTGAGTTATGCCGAGCCAGACAGTCTTGGGTATAGAGAGAGTAGAGCAGTGGGCTAAGCACACACCCCTGAGGTGCGCCAGTGTTGATCGTCAGTGAGGAGGATATGTTATCACCAATCCGCACAGACTGTGGTCTTCCAGTTAGGAAGTTGAGGATCCAATTGCAGAGGGAGGTACAGAGGCCCAGGTTCTGCAACTTCTCAATCAGGATTGTGGGAATGATGGTATTAAGTGCTGAGCTATAGTCGATGATGTAGGTGTTTGTGTTGTCCAGGTGGTCTAAAGCCGTGTGAAGAGCCATTGAGATTGCATCTACCGTTGACCTATTGTGGCGATAGGCAAATTGCAATGGGTCCAGTTCCTTGCTGAGGCAGGAGTCCAGTCTAGTCATAAACAACCTCTCAAAGCATTTCATCACTATCGATGTGAGTGTTACTGGGTGATTGTCATTAAGGCAGCCCACTTTATTCTTCTTAGGCACTGGTATAATTGTTGCCTTTTTCAAGCAAGTGGGAACTTCTGTCCATATCAGTGAGAGGTTGAAAATGTCCTTGAATAGTCCCACTGTTTGGTTGGCACCGGTTTTCAGAGCCTTACCAGGTACTCCATCGGGACCTTCCGCCTTTGTTCATGAAATTAATTCATGTGAGCTAATCTGCTAGTTGTGCCTCTGTTTGTGTTACTCTCGTATTGGTCAGGTTCCTGACAAATTCCAAAAACTTGAGCATAAGAAACCCAGGCTGTGAATTTTGTGCAGTAAAGAATACCACACTGTCATCTTTCTGATTAAATGTTCCATGTACCGTCAATATGGATGATAAACATTTTAAAGGAGGACTTCATCAAGTGCAAGAGAATTATCTATGTATCCCAGTCAATCTTACCTTTCATTTTTTTTCCTTTACAAAAAAAGATTCACTTCAAAAGGGAAGAGATTACAGGCTACTGTGGGAAGCGAGGGAGGAGATTGCTGAGCCTCTTGCAATGATCTTTGCATTATCATAGGGACGGAAGAAGTACTGGAGGATTGGAGGGTTGCAAATGTTGTTCCCTTGTTCAAGAAAGGGAGTAGAGATAGCCCAGAAATTCTAGACCAGTGAGTCTGACTTCAGTGGTGGGCAAGTTGCTGAAGATCCTGAGAGGCAGGATTTATGAGCATTTGGAGAAACGTAATCTGATTAGGGATAGTCAGCATGGCTTTGCCAAGGGCAAGTCATGCGTTACGAGCCTGATTGAATTCTTTGAGGAAGTAACAAAACACAGATGAAGGTAGAGCAGTGGATGTAGTGTATATGGATTTCAGTAAGGCATTTGATAAGGTTCCCCATGCAAGACTCCTTCAGAAAGTAAGAAAGTGTGGGATCCAAGGTAACTTGCTTTGTGGATCCAGAATTGGCTTGCCCACAGAAAGTAAACAGTGGTTGTAGATGGTTCATATTCTGCATGGAGGTCGGTGACCAGTGGTGGTGTTCTGGGATCCCTCCTCTTCGTGATTTTTATAAATGACCCTGAAGAAGAAGTAGAAGGGTGGGGTTAGTAAGTTTGCTGATGACACTAAGGTTGGGGGTGTTGTGGATAGTTCGGAGGATTGTCAGAGATTACAGCGAAACATTAATAGGATGCAGAACTGGGTTGAGAAGTGGTAGATGGACTTCACCCCAGATAAGTGTGAAGTGGTTCATTTTGGTAGGTCAAATTTGAAGACAGAATATAATATTAATAGCAAGACTCTTGGCAGTGTGGAGGATCTGAGAGATCTTGGGGTTCATGTAGATTGGGCACTCAAAGCTGCTGCGCAGGTTGACAGTGTTGTTAAGAAGGCATATGGTGTGTTGGCATTCATCAACTGTGGGATTGTGTTCAAGAGCCGTGAAGTAATGTTACAGCTATATAAGATTTTGGTCAGATCCCACTTGGAGTACTGTTGAGTTTTGGTCACTTCACTACAGGAAGGAAGTGGATACTATAGAGAGAGTGCAGAGGAGAATTACAAGGATGTTGCCTGGAGTGGAGGGTGTACCTTATGAGAATAAGTTGAGTGAACTTAGCTTTTTCTCCATGGAATGATGGAGGATGAGAGGTGAGAGATGATGAGGGGCATTGATTGTGTGGATAGTCAGAGGCTTTTTCCCAGGGATGAAATGGCTAACACGATGGGGCATAGTTTTAAGGTGCTTGGAAGCAGCTACAGAGGGGATGTCGGGGGTGTTTTTCACTCAGAGAATGTGCGTGAAATGCACTGCTGGCAGTGGTGGTGGGGTTGAATACAGCCTGTTGTCGCCAGTACAATTTTCTACACGGTGCTGTGTTTGGGTAATGGCATCAACATGAGTGATGCCAACAGGCTCAATAAACTGATTAAGAATGCTGGCTCTGCATTAGGAGTCAAATTGGACAAACTGGAGGCCGTGGTAGAACAAAGGATCCTACGGAAAATCCTGGCAATTCTGGGCAATGTTTAACACCCACCGCATGCCACCTTGGATGAACGGAGGAGCACTTTTGACTAAGGCAACAGCACTGCTCCAAAGAGTGCTATATGAGGTCATGCATACCCTTGGCCATTAGGCTCTATAATGAGTCAACCCATAGCCGGAGAAGTTATGACTCCCTCCTGTTAGTCTGTTTGTGGTACCCTACCAGCAATGGTGGTAGAGGCGGATACAATAGGGTATTTTAAGAGACCCTTAGAAAGGTACATGGAGCTTAGAAAAATAGAGGGCAATGTGATAGGGAAATTCTAGGCAGTTTCTAGAGTAGGTTACGTGGTCGGCACAACATTGTGGGCCGAAGGGCCTGTAATGTGCTGTAGATTTCTATGCTCTATGTTCAAAGGTATTACATTGTACAAAAATAAACTGACATATGTAGTGCTATAGACATAAGTCATCAAAAAATGAAAAGTGACTATGTTGCCAATGTACTTGATTGCCTCTGATTTGTTTTTATACTTTGACAATACAAAATGGATGGAGTCAATGCAAGTCCTATTTCAAAATACTTAATTCATTTATTTTTAGGGCAATGAATGGAGTAATGAAAAAATGCATTTTATATAGCGTTTAATAATCCATATAGATTAAGAAATCCATTAATGTCCAGTGATGCAAGTATGTTTTAATTGGGACTGTGATTTTAAAAAAAACTTGCGCTTGGATTGGTGTCCCTAACTAGAGATGTGAAAGATACCATGAACACAAGAGATTGTGCAGATGCTGGAAATCTTCAGCAACACACACAAAATGCTGGAGGAACTCAGCAAACGGACAGCATCTATGGAGAGGAATATGCAGGACTGATGAAGTGTCTCAGCTTGAAATGCTCCTCCATTGATCCTGTCTGACTTGCTGAGTTCCTTCATCATTTTGAGCACATTGCTGAAAAGCTATGAATGATTTCTACCCGTAAGTTGAGTTGACTAGGACTCGTACATAAAGACTTTGAGAGATACAGCACATAAACATGCCCTTTGTCCCACTGAGTCTCTGCCAACCATTAACTATACTTTGGTATATACCTCATTCAGCTCTTGAAAGTAACTTTGGGTCCTTTATGTGACAGGCAAATAAAACTAAAACTCCTATGTTGCAATTAAAATTCTTGTAGGTATTCACTTCTTAGAATTCCTGTATTATAAATTATACCTACTTGAGTAGAGGAAGGCAATGGCAAATCACTTCTGTAGAAAAATTTGCCAATAACAAATACAGTCATTGAAAGGCCATGATCACCTGCATCATATGATATGGCACATAACGAACAAAACTATTTGAGTAAGATTATGCAAATTCATAAACACACAAAGATGTACACTGTTGCATTGGAGAAAAAAAATAAGGATGAAAACAGTAAGAGAAATATTTTTACCCAAATATTATTTTCTAAATTCTAGTGACGTCACAGAACTGTAGTGGTATTCCTAGTGAATATTTGTAATCTAAAGTTGAAAACTCTATAAAATAGCCATTAATTTAAAAAGTAATTAAAATTTAAAGGGTTTAATCAATTTGCTGTGATGCGCCTGCATAGCGCATGCTTTATTTCCTTAATTTTTAAGTAGTATTTATCTTGAGGGTACTTAAGGGCCTATTTGTATAACTAGAACTCTCAATATTAATACAGAATTTGATATACAAATTTAAACAACTGTCTATTGTATTATGGCGGTCTATTTGGTTATCAAAATGGTGGAATTTGTCTTATCCATGTATACTCTGAATTTTAAAATGTTTCCTAATATGTCATATATTCTGTTTCTAACTAAACAGTGATTTTCTTCAAGTGTTCCATACTGTTAGGAAAGAGTGGCTGACACTGGAATGCCTCAGTTAACTGCAGCTGCTGCTTTGCAGATTGGTTTATTAATATCTGCACTTCCTGCACAGTATATTTTAACCCGATGGTTTGGCAGTGATTCTACCCAGCGCATCCAGGCATCAAGAAGGTACTGTTACACACTTTTTTTCCCCTAATGTTTGTTGGTGTTTTTAGCAATGTGTTATTGATGGGTAAAACTTTGCATTGTCAGTGTCAGCATCAGGGAGTTCTATAACAGGCTTGGCCGAGTGAGAAGGAAGTGTGGCAGCTCTCTGTGCTGTTTCAGAATATTTTGCAGTCAAATTTTCCAAAGAGTTCAATCTTTTTTCTGTCAATATCTACTGCTGTTAACTGATGTAGCACTTGATACTCATGATTCACTGCCTTGTGAATGGCCTAGTGCTTCATATGACCCATTCAAACAGCCCTATGTTGGAACTCTGCAATTTACTCTACTCCATGCCTCTCTTCCCACAGCACTATTTAATATTTTCATGCCTGAAAGCATGGAGGGTTCACATTAAATAACAATATGAACTAAGGTTTATATAAGGTCCCTTATTTTATGTCACTTAGTTTGAATCCTCCGTGTTTTCAGGCAGTCTATACCAAATTACAATGAACTGCTGTTAGTACATGCTCAAAACCTTTCACCCTGAAACTTTTGATGTCCAAATAAGCACAATTAAAGGTAAATATTCAAGCACTGCTTTCAAAGCTTTTGTACCTCCTCAGAGTGCATTGCCTTTACCATTGGCTCAATATTGAAACTGCAACAAAGGCATTTTTAAAAATATTTAAGTAGTATAGTAGTTCCACATTAAAACCAGCCATAGATGTTATTGACCAGCATATTTGGAACATCTTAATGACACATATGTGTTCCTTAATCTCAATTAACAACTTTGATCCCAAAATCTTAATAAATATACAACCATCCCTTAATCACAGGCAGTACTTTATTTTTTACTTCAGTTTCTTGTTTATTTCTCTGCATTTATCCCACCAGTATTTCCTAATCTCTATTTTGCCTATCATTTAAATATAATGTATATTCTCTTAATTTTGCTTCCTGTTTTTTTCAGTTTGTGTGCCACTGAGGATTTTTAGAGGGTAGCTGTGGCTTACCTTATTTATGAATATCCTGTAAGCAGTGAAGCACCAAAATATACTGGGGGAAATCCCTTTTTTTTGGGTGATTGTATGAGGGATGAGCAATGTTGCTTCAGCTCTATGAGCAGTCTAGACCAAGACTGTAGCTGACGCCTAACCAACCTGTTGTAAAAGCTTCCATATCTTCAGTTTTAGTGCACTATTCTGTTACTAATGTAGCAAATAATTCATTTTTAAAAATTCTGACTGAATAAAATAGGTAGGACATGCACTGTGGGGCCCTGGGGAATTTTGAAGAGCATGTGTATAAGAGCTAGGATCTCTGAAGGTGCAGCCTGGTAAAGTCAGAATTGGTTTTAATATCACTAGCATGTGCTAGCATGTGTTGTGAAATTTGTTGTTTTATGGCAGCAGTACATTGCAAGACATAATAACAAAAAACTATAAATTTTATATATATATATAATAAGTAAGTAGTACAAAAAGAGAGCAAAAAAGAAATAAATGGAATTTGTTGCCACGGGCAGCAGTGGAAGCCAAGTCATTGGGTGTATTTAAGGCAGAGATTGATAGGTATCTGAGTAGCCAGGACATCAAAGGTTATGGTGAGAAGGCGGGGGAGTGGGACTAAATGGGAGAATGAATCAGCTCATGATAAAATGGCGGAGCAGACTCGATGGGCCGAATGGCGGGCTTCTGCTCCTTTGTCTTATGGTCTTATGGTCTAAAAAAGTAGTGAGGTAGGGTTCATGGGATCATTGCCCATTCAGAAATTTGATGACAGAAGGGAAGAAGCTTTTCTTATAATGTTGAGTGTGTGTCTTCATGCTCCTGTGCCATCTCCTTGGTGGTAGCAATGTGAAGAGGGCATATCCTGGCTGATGTAATGATGGGTGCTGCCTTTATGAGGCATCGCCTTTTGAAGGCATCCTTGATGTTGTGGAGGCTATTGCCCATACTGGAGCTGGCTGAGTTTACAAATTTCTGTACTACTTTCTGATTCTGTGCAGTGGCCTCTCCATTTCAGACAGGGATGCAACCAGTTAGACCTTATCTTCCAGTTTAGGATGGTGCTGGTGGCTAACAAAACGAGGAAAACAACTGCATACTTTGTTTAACCACACTCTTTCTGGCAAACTTTCATAACAGGTAATAGCCTGTAACTTTCCTTTGGACTTGGAGACAATTTGATGTGACGGAACAAGGGTGAGGTGGCAGGCCCGTATCCTAGAGCGAGGAGACCTGGGGCTTGATCAATTTAAGTGCCATGCCAAATTGAAAAGGTCAGGTACAGGCCAAATGGAGGCAGCAGGGTTCAGGCTCTAAAGTGCATCGAGGGGATTGAACCCAATGTTTGAAAGTCAATTTTTCACGCTGGGCCAGATTAAAAAACTCAGGGTGTCGAGGCCCGAGGTTGAGGTATGGGCTGGTTCAGCTTACTGCTCCACGTCCTTTGCTCAGCTCCACACTAAACTATGGGTCTCGGACTCTTTTCCTGGACCAGTTTAGAATGCTATTTGCTTGCAGTTATTGTTCGCACAATTTGTTTTTTTTTCTCCCTCTCTGCACATATGAGTGTTCGGTATTTTTTTTAGGGATTCCTTTGGATTTCTTTGTTTTGTGGCTGTCTGTTCGGAGACGAATCTCTAGATTGTACAGTATATGCATACTTGGATAGTAAATGTACTTTGAACCTTTAGAATACTCTCCACTGTACAACTGTAGAAATTTGAGATAGTCTCTTCAAACTCGTAATGAAGTATAGCCGCTGCCATGCCTTCTTTGTAATTGTATGTGGGCCCAGGATAGATCCTCAGAGATGTTGACACCCAGGAACGTGAAACTATGCTCACCCTTTCCACTGCTGATCTCAGATATGTGTTCCCTTGACTTCCTGAAGTCAACAACCAATTCCTTCATCTTACAGCTGTTCAGTGCAAGTTTGTTGTTGCAACATTACTCAACCAGTTGACTTATCTCACTCCTGTATGCTCCCTCATCACAATCTGAAATTCTGCAACAATATTTGAGTCATTGGCATATTAATAAATGGTGCGTGGCCACACAGTGGGGGGGGGGGGGTAAAAAGAGTAGAGCAATAGGCTAAGCATGCATCCTTGAGGTGCACCAGTGTTGATTGTCAGCAAGGAGATGTTATTTCCGGTCTGCACGGACTGGTCTCCCGGTGAGGAAGTCAAGGATCCTTTCAAGAGGAATGTTCAGAGGCCCAGGTTTTGGAGTTTGTTGATTAGAAGATACTTGACATTCCCAAATAACAGAATATCTTTTTTTAAAATTGACTTTGGAAGCAATTCCCCTTAATAATTAAGCTTAAATTATAGCCTGCAAATATTGTGTCAGAATTAGAATTACCTCCTGCACTGATAATTAGCTATTTATATTAAGACAAAATTCACAACAGCTAATGGCTGTATTTTGATGAATTTCATTATTTCCACAAAGGGAGGGAGAAAAATGATTAATTTTGAATTGGCCCAGCAAGTAGATGCCAGAGCCTTTTTCTGTGGCAGTGTGAAAATACTCTCCGCATTTTTGTTTTGGATTGATAGTTGATTGAATAAAGAGAAAAGTGTTGCCCTACCTTTGTTATATTTAAAGGTTAAAAAAAGGAAATTATGCTGTCACTGCTAATTTGCTACCCTATTTCAACTCAGTTGTTGATGGAGTGGACTGCATTTAAACATCTCCAGGAAGATCTAGTTACATTCTGAGAGTTAACATACAATTCTTATCACAGCAGACTCGGTGAAAATGAAGTTGTTGCCTTGTTTACTGCAGTTAAAACCTGAGACCCAAAGGAAGGTATCTTAAGGATTTAAATGTCTAATGTTTCCATCATAATGAATGCTCGATCATATTGTCAGCATTTGTGGTCTCACAGTGAATTATTATAAAATGAATATATCAAAAGCAGATTAATCACAGTCCTGATGAAGGGTCTCGGCCTGAAACATCAACACTTTACTCTTTTCTGTAGATGCTGTTTGGTCTGCTGAATTCCTCCAGCATTTTGTGTGTGTTGCTTTGGATTTCCAGTATCTGCAGATGTGTTTGTGCTAATCACAGTTTTAATAGAGATTCACATGAAATGTAAAAAGTAGTGGATTACTTACTTTGGTTCTTGCAAATGTATTTCCTGTTGCCTTTTGCGGAAGAATTCAAATGTATATCAAGCAACTTTTAACATGACTGCTTGTTCTCTATTGATTAGTAAATGTTCTGTAATCTCTAACCATTCGTCTATGTAATCAGTATTTGCTTCTAGTATCCTGATTGTTATGTAATTTACTAAATAAGATTAGGAAATGAACCTCACCAGTTAAATCATTTTATTGCAAGAATTAATTGTATTTTGATAATGATTGAGATAGCTGCATGAACAATGTCTAAAATGTGTTGATGTATTTGCTGTCCTATCTCTATCTGATACTCTTTTCCTTGCCTCATATACAACATTGTTAAATCAAAGAACAAGTCTTGTGCCTCAAACACTTTTTGATACATTTTAAGGGTACAAATATAAATTGTCGCCAGTTAGGCCAGTATTTATTGCTGATCCCTAATTTCCTTTGGTGGGTAGTGGGTAGTGGCTCCATATGTCACTACTACAGGGCGTGACGACCCTGCCTTACACGAGTCCTGGGCTCAGCTGGCTCTGGCTGACAGTACCCGGTATGGGCCCCTATCCAGGGTTAAGGATCCCACTGCCTTGTGGGTATCTTCAGGAGAAGAGAAGGCTAAGGAGTAAATCCTACACAAATCCTGAGTGGAGCCCCTAAGGCGGTTGGATGACATATCACGCCACCTCCCGGCAGCTCCTGCAGCCAAGCTGATGCCAAATGTACTGCTTTGCATTCCTTTGCACCACATCCGCGAGGCCGAGATGGGGATCTTGATGTCTGGGCAGCCCAGGATCTCCATATTCATCGCCCAGGTCTGCGCTCCGGATACCGGGTGCATCCATTGTCTACTTAGACGGACGGAGTCATTGAATTTCCCTTGAGAAAGTGGTAGTGAGACTTTGAACTAAGTGGCTTTTCAGGCCATGCCAGCGAGCATTTGAGAGTCAATTACATTCATAGAGACCATACAAGGGAAAGACAGCAGATTTCTCCCCTGACCACCGTCCAACCCAAAAGGTTAATACTGCTTAGACTTTTGGTCCAATTCCAGATTATTTAGTTGACTAAATTTAAAATCCACATCTGTCATGGAGGGTTTTGAATTTGTGTTTTTGGGCAATAAGTCTAGGCCTCTAGATTTCATATCTGCTAACTTAGATTATGAAGACACGTAGTCCTCTTTTATTGTCATTTAGTAATGCATGCATTAAGAAGTGATACATTATTTCCTCCAGTGTGATATTATGGCGACCCACTTTCTGGCACACACGAACCGGCTCACAACAGCGCACGCAGGCAGAGGGCCGGCAGCAAAAAGGGCGCCAGGCCATCTTCACCAGCAGGGGGAAAATCCTGCGCACAGAAAGGGTCTGGGAATATACATTCCCCACAGTAGTCCCGCCTAGGGAGGGCGGGAATGGGAAGGCTTTAAAGCGGGCCGCGAAGTTTGAATAAACCTTTTTCATCGCAACTCTAACTCATCGACTCCGTGTGGTTATTCTAGCGCTGTGTGTAGCCCATCGCTACAATATCACAAAACACAGGACAGACCAAGACTGAAAAAACTGACAAAACCACATAATTATAACATATAGTTACAACAGTGCAACAAACCATAACTTGATGAAGAAGTCCATGAGCACAGTAAAGTTCAAAGTTTCTCAAATGTCCTACATCTCACGCAGACGGGAGAAGGAAGAAAAACTCTCCCTGCCATGCCGACCACAATCTGACTCTGAGTCATCCGAAAACTTCGAGCTCTGAACAGCTCTCCGACACCGAGTACTGAGCGCCATCTCTGTCCAAACGATTCGACCTCCTTCTCAGTCGCCAAAAGCAGGCAAGTCCGGGGATTTTGAGGCCTACCCTCTGAAAGATTCCCGACCACACAGTAACGACAGCAGCAAACGGGCGTTTCAGAAATACCTCCAGATGTTCCTCTGCTTTCACGTCCATTCTCCCTCAAATCAGAATTGTTCACGGCCCCTAGTTAACAGATACAATATCATTTTTCACCGGAGGGCTGCGCACACGCAGGCGCGCCGCCATCTTCTCCTCCCACCTCCAAGTACTTAACCAAGTAGATTCAAAATACATATATTATCAAAGAATGTATAAATTATACATCCTTGAGATTTGTCTGCTTCCAAGCACCCACAAAGCAAGAAACCAGAAAGAACTCTATTTAAAGAAAAGTAAAGACCAACCCCCATTGTGCAGAGTAAGAGAGAAAACACAACTTGTGCAAATAGAAGCGAACAACAGCATTCCGAACCAAATTGAGTCCTTAGATCGGAATCCCGAGAGCAGCCTGGAGTAGGCCCAACAGTTCATCATATTAGCAGGGCAAGTCGCTGCAAAACTTACAGACACAAAGCCAAACAGCCGGGAACATCTTCACAGCTGCAGCACCACAGAGAGAGAAGTGAACATCATGGGAGAGTGTGCGAAATCGGCCCGACTCTCGCCTCCAATCCCGGCACCCTGCCTTTCCAGTCTAGCTGGTCTGGTGTTTAAGATGGTGGCAGATCGTACCTTGCATTAGGACCCGGGCCCCTGTATTATCACTGGTCTGTAATAATAATCACTTGTCATGAGATAGGCTTAACTGAGCACCGTACCCCATAAGTTGGAATTGTTTGTGTAGGAAATGTGGATAATACCATACAATCATACAGTATATAGTCCATTCCATTACTATGGAAACCAATATATTACTGAAAGGGAAGGATTACATTATTGCTCTTTGGGTTGAAAGACATTTCAAGAATATCAGATATTAGTTGCAAAGTTATTACAAAAGAATTTACTTTATTTCATGCAAAGGGTCAGTTCTTCCATTTTTTTTCCCCACATCCTAATGCATTAAATCTTGAATTTTGTTTCACAAAGACTAATCCATAGATGGAGTGAATTCAGAAAATCTTACTTAAGTTTGCAAGCATGGAAGGACTGGTTAAATGAATGGAGTCTGAAGGAGAGGTAAGCTATTGAGCAACCCAACTGGTATCAACACTCTTGCCTGATCCCAATCAATGTTTAATACTATATCTACATACATAGCAACCACCCACCTAAATCTGAGTCTAGATTTTTATGAAAATATCAAATGTAGTTCATTCATTTAGCTGTTTGGGTCCTAAGGTTTGCAATTCCCTTCTAAAGTCTGTTTCCCGATTTTCCTCATTTAAAAAATTCTTACTCGTTTTGGTGACAAGTTCTTTGGTCTCTGCCAAATTCTTTGACTGAGATTTTAAGGACTATTTCTCCTTGGTGTTTACTAAGGGATGTCTAAGATATGAGGGTAATAAGGAGTGAGGTCTTGGATCATATGCATATTATGAGGAAGGTGATATTTGCAGCCTTGAAGTGCATTAGGGTGGGCAAATCCCCAGGGCCTGACCAACAGTACCCTCAGACCCTCTGGAAGGCCAGGGAAGAAATTGCAGAGGCTCTGCTGGTGAAGTTCCAGAAGACGAGAAGGTGGCTAATAATGTTCCATTGTTCAAGAAGGGAATTACAGGCTGCTGAGTCTGAATTCATTTGTCAGGAAGTTACTGGAGGGAACTCTGAGAGACAAGATTTGTATCACTTGGAATGTCAAAACCTGATCAGGAATAGTTAGCATGTTTTATTTTGTGTGGGAGGTCGTGTCTGACAAATCCTTTGGAGTTTTCTGAAGAGGTAACTAAGAGGATAGATGAGGTAGGGGCAGTGGATATTCCTTATATAGATATTAGTAAGGCCTTTGACGAGGTCCTGCATGGCAGCTGATCAGAAAAGTTAGTTCACATGGGTTTTGGAAGAGCTAACAAAGTGGATTCAAAATTAGCTTGTTGATAGGTGATGGTTAAAGGCCAATTCTCCAACTGGAGGCCTGTGACTAATGGGGTGCCCCAGGGGTTTGTTGGGACCTCTGTTATTCATTTTTTATTTAAATGATTTGGATGTGAATGTACATGGCATGATTAGCATGTTTGCTAATGATATTAAATTAGGGAGTCTAGTTGATGGTGAAGCAGTCTACAATAAATTGTAAAGCGATCTTAATCACCTGGGGAGATGAGCCGAGGAATGACAAGTGGATTTCAATTTAGTTAAGTATGAATTGATCTAATTTGGACTGTCAGACCTGGGTAAGCCTCATAAAATGAATGGTAGATCACTGAGAGTTGTTGTGGAATGGAGGGATCTGAGAATACAACTGCTAGTTTGCTGAAAGTGGCTGCGTTTCCCTGCATTTAAACAGGGTGCAGGAGAAGTTATTTGACGTGCTTGCCTTCATCAGGCAGGCCATTGAGTTCAGGAGTAGGGACATTATGTGGTAGCTATCTTTGTCACTGATAAGGCCACCCTTGGGATATTGTGTACGGTTTTGTTCATCTTATTATAGGAGGTTAGTTACACTGGATCTTCATTCTCTGGAATGCAGAAGAATAAAGACTGCCCTCAATAGAAGTAAATAAAATCGTGAGAGCTATGAGGATTATAGGCCAAATGTGGGCAACTGAGACTATTGGGGAGGATGCTATGGTGAGCATAGGCTGAAGGGCCTGTTTCTGTGTTGTATTACACTAAGGCCATGACTCCCATGTTAAGCCTGCTTTCCTAGCACAAGTCATCTTGGAATGTTCTTCAATGTTAGAAGAGCAAAAGAAAAAAGTTTTTTTAATTAATGCTTATGCCACTACAATTTCTGCATTATACATTTAAACTTGATCATTAAGTCACTATAATTTATGACTTAGAGGACTGATCATCTGCTAGGTTTTTTTTGACAAGTAGAGTTAATTTCAGTAGTAAAATAGTAGATTACTGCTCTTTTACTTTGTAGTCATGTTCTGTCCTAAAATCAATGTGCTGATTTGTGTAATCCTTCAATTTTTGCTTGCCTGAATCATCTTTAATTGTGCTTACAAATTATCTTACCTACAAATTCAAACTCGAGAATGGTGAAGGAAAACACACACTAGCAAATCTGGCATGTAATATTCCCTGTGTTTTTTTTAATTTTTCACTCTTCCATTTACGTGTCTGTTTATTGATTGGGTAAGAGCTTTTGGAAAAATTTCATGTTTTCTGATGTCTGCAGATCTGTTCAAAATGAGGATCCTCCTGGGGAATCCCCAGCTTTTGAAGTCTTGCTGTTTAAAGAGAAGGATGGATACTTTGCAGGTATCATGTTGGTCAGAGTTTAGAACTCAGCTATATAATTTAATCTTATATAGTAATCTCTACATTTCCCTAAATAAAAATGCCTCACTTTGTTTATTTTGTTAACTCTTTTCACTGAGCTATCTATTCACTCTTTTCATTTTCTTTGTACATTTGTACATATTATTTAAACTGAATTTTCACCCTCACTGTTACAAAGTGGAGTCATGGCATTAAGTGAAACTTAATTTGATTCCCTTTTAAGCTCATACTGGGGAGTCTGTACAGGGGCATCATTAGAGTTACTTCCAAGTACCAGTATTGTATCCAAGCCAACATTTGGTATAATGAGATTATCCCATGCTAACCATATCAGCAGCCTTAGAACCCACAAAATCCGCCTGCACACAAGCCTTTCTCAACCCTAAAGTGGCACCTAAGAGAAGGACAGGAGTGTGGTGATTGATTTGAGATCTTTGCACCATACAATCCCTTAAATTTAAAAAATATCCTTCAAAAGATAATTGGCAGGTCTGCTTTTTTGAATTATGTTCTTAAACTATGGAATTCAGTTCCTAAAACTATAAGGGATGCAGACTCAGTTAACACTTTTAAATGCCAGCTCAAAACCTATTTATTTAACCTCGCTTTGAACTAACCATCTTTTTGTCTTTTATTTTCACGTTTTCATTTTAGTCCATTGTAATACTCCTCGAATTACCTTGTATGAAAAGTGCTCTATAAATAAATTGTTATTATTTACAAATAGATCTTTTAGGGTGCTACTTCAAGAACAGCCCTGTGATCAGCTTTGTTGTATTTCCAGAAACTTAAATTCAAAATGAAATTCCATAATTTTCACACTTAAATGAAAAAGTGGATGGTAATTATGTTTGGCTGGAGCAGCCTGCTTTCTCCACAAGACCAGTTTGAAAAAAAGGAACTGATAACTTCTGAGACTCGGAATGAGATCCAGCTAAATTGATGAGACTTATTTTTCTTAAAAATAATACAGGCTTTAATACCATAGCGTAAAAAATTTTGAAGCAACAATTTGTATTTTTAAATTGTATATTAATAATGTTCTTGCTCAATAAGTTTTTTTAAAGACTAAAAATTAACTTTTGATTTTTACTTTTTAAACCTGCCATTTTCCACATTTTGTTAGGCTCACCTGAGCCTCGATCTCCAAGGCCTCACTTTGTCAAATACAGAGTGGGTGACGTCTTCAAGCACAAACGTGAAGGATTCCGTGGTGTGATAGTTGGATGGGATGAGAATGCAAGAGCACCAGAAGAATGGCTTAATGAAAAATATCCTTCAGACTTCCAGGTAATGTATGCAGGCCCAATGAAAGGATACTGGATGTGTTGTCATTGGTTGGGGGACTTCATTTTTCAATGCTAAGGCAATACAGATTTTCCAGCAGAAAAGCTGTGCATATAAATAAAATCATTGCAAATATGGTTTAACTTTTCACTTATTTTATTTTAAACTTTAAACTACATCCGAGGTTGAGCAGGTAACCACTTTTGTTGTGATATATATTTTGCTATAACACACATGAAATACGGGAGGAATAGCAGGCCAGGGATCTACAGAGAGGAATAAAGATCCAGTATTTTGGGCCAAGACCCTTCTGATGAAGGGTGTCATTCCTCCAGCATGTTACTCTGGATTTCCTGCATCTGTAGAATCTGTTGTGTTTATGTATTTTGATTTAATGAATAAATGAAGTAATAGTTAAGTGCTGTTAAAACTAAGTATTTACTGGTTATGTTCTGCTATCATTTCTGCAGTTGTATGGGTGAATAGGCGCATAACCAATTATCAATACATTTGTCTCCATAGAATTTGAAACATACTCCTCATTATAAGGTTCTTGTTCATGCAAATGATGGAACAAATTCAATAACACGCTATATTCCAGAAGAGGATATTGTCATATTGACAGGAGTACAGGTAAGTGTTTGAGTTTGGGGATGAATGTACATTTGAGGACAAGATGCTGTATAAAAGCCAACGTGAGGGCAGCCTCTGAGAATTTTTCAATGGTGCTTTTGGCAAAGATCAAAGCACCATTAAGCCTGTTGTTCATTACTTTAAATACTGGCCCCTATGTGTGATCATTACTAATTGCTAATTGTGACATTGATGAAATGGCTGTTTTCAAATTGAGGAAAACTTTTTTTGGTTGGGCAATAAAGGAAAACTGGAAACTTGAGGGGGAAAAAAAGGAGTAGCATGTTAACATTCAAATTAAAAAGAGAGACAATCCCTGGAGTACAATATAATACTTATTTATTAAGCAAAAAACATAGCAATATGTATGTATGTATATATATGTATATGTGTGTGTATATATATATAATTTAAAAGGTTTATGACCTTAGAATCATACAGCATGAAAACAGGCCATGCTGACCAAGGCTTCCATCTAAGCTAGTCTCACTTGCTCATATATGGCTCGTGTCCCTTTAAACATTTCCTATCCATGTAAAACTGTTCAAGCACCTTTTTAAATATTGTTAATGTATCTGCCTCAAAAACTTACTCTGTCAGCTCATTCCATTTACTGAACACTCTCTGGGTGGAAAATGTTTCCCCTAAGGTTCCTATTAAATTTCTCCCCTCTCACCATAAACCAATGCCCTCTGGTTCTTGACATCCCAACCCTGGGAAAAAGACTGTGCATATTCACGCCATCTATGTCCCTCATAATATAATAAACCTCTGTAAGATCACATGATTTTCCTATGGCCCATTGAAAAGAGTTCCAACCTGCTCAACTCTGTGCCTCAATTCCTGGGAACATTTTCGTAAATCTCCTCTGTACTCTTTCCAGCTTCATGATATCTTTCCTATAGCAAAGTGATCAAAAGTGAACACAATATTCTAAGTGCCTTTGTCAAAGAAAAATAGATGGAAGTAATTGAAGAAGATAGCAAAGGACACTTATAACCTCTAATCTGTTAATATTTTTTCATCAACTTACTTTTACTTATAAACATTCAAGTAGTTTCTCCTTCCATTAGTTTTCTTCTGTTCCTTGTATGGCAGACTGACCTTGTGGCTTGGAATATTTTCATTGGGTCTCCCTCCCAAATATCTTTTTATTAAATGTGAGCTTTGCTAGAAGGTATTTAAGTACATAGCATCACAACTGAAGCCAATCCCACCTTCACCCAGCAAACTCACAAATGTAGGTGTTAATAGGCCAGAAGACCATAAGGCATAGAAGCAGAATTAGGCCTTTCAGCCCATTGAGTCTGCTTTGCCATTTGATCACAGCTGATCCATTTCCCTCTCAAGCCCATTCTTTTGCTTTCTCCCCATAACCCTTCCACAGATTCACCATCCTCTGGCTAAATAAATTCCTTCTCATCTCAATTCTAAATGGATGTCCCTCAATACTGAGGGTGTGCGGTCTGGACTTAGACTCTTCCATCCCCTCCCTCTTAGGAAACATCTTCTCCACATCTAATCTATCCAGGCTTTTCAACATTCGATGGGTTTCAATGAGATCTACACCTCATTCCTCTAAATTCTGGGGAGTACAGGCCCAGAACCATCAAATGCTCCTCATACAATAAGCCAATAATTCATAATTCATGGAATTATTTTCATGAAACTCCTTTGAACCCTCTCCAAAGTCAACACATCCTTTCTTACATAAGGGCCACAAAATTGCTCACAATTCTCTAAGTGAAGCCTCACCAGTGCCTTATACAGCCTCAGTATTACGTTCTTGTTTTTAAGTTCTAGTCCTCTCGAACTGAATGTGAACATTGCATTTGTCTTCCTCACCAGTGACTCACACTGCAAGTTAACCTTTAGGGAATCTTGCATGAGGAATTCCCAAGTCCCTTTGCACCTTGCATTGTTGAATTTTCTCCCTGTTTAGAAAATAGCCTATGCTTTTAATCCTTCTACTAAAGTGCATGACCATACACTTCCTTGAACTATATTCCTTCTACCACTTAGTTGCCCATTCTACTATTCTGTCTTAAGTCCTTCTGCAGCCTTCCCATTTCCTCAACATTACCTGCCCCTCCACCTATCTTGGTATTGTCTAAAAACTTGGTCACAAAGCCATCAGTTCCATCATTGACATACAACATAAAGAGAAGCGGTCCCAACATCAACCCCTGCGGAACACCACTAGTCACTGGCATCCAATTAGAAAAGGCTCCCTTTATTCCCAATCTTTACCTCCTGGCAATCAGCCAGTATTGCTAGTATCTTTCCTGTAATACTGTGGATTCTTGCTCAGCAGTCTCATGCAGCATCTTATCAAAGGTCTTTTGAAAATGCAATTACACAACATCCACCGATTCTCCTTTGTCCATGCTACTTGTTATCTCCTCTAAGAATTACAACAGATTTGTCAGGCAAGATTTTCCCTTAAGGAAACCATTTTGACTTTATCCATTTTTTTTAAATGTGCCTCCAAGTACCTCATAACCTTATCCTTAACAATCATCTCTAACATCTTCCCAAATACTTAGGTCAGGCTAACTTGTTCACAATTTCCTTTCTTCTGCCACCCTCCCTTAAAGGGTGGAGTGACATTTGCATTTTTTCTGTCCTTCGGAACCATTCCAGAAACTAGTGATTCTTGAACGATCATTTCTAATGCCTCCATAATCTTTTCAGCTACCTCTTTCAGAACCCTGGGGTGTAGTCCGTCTGGTTCAGGTGACTTATCTACCTTCAAACCTTTCAACTTCCCAAGCACCTTCCCCCCAGTATGAGCAACTGCACTCATTTGTGCCCCCTGAGACTCTTGAAATTTGGGCATACTGCTAGTGTCTTCCCCAGTGAAGACTGATGCAAAATATTTATTCAATTGGTCTGCCATTTCCTTGTCCAGCAACATTTTCCAACAGTCAGATATCTACTCTTGCCCCTCTTATATATGTGAAAAGTCTTTTTTGTATCCTCTTTGATATTATTGGCTAACTTACTTTCATAGTTAATCTTTTCCCTCCTTAAGGCTTTTTTAGTTGCCTTCTGTAGGTTTTTAAAACTTGTCAATCCTCTAACTTCCCACCAATTTTTCCTCTATTATTTAAATTTTTATTGTTTACTAATTACTATTTTAATATTTTTAATATTTAATATTTGTAATCCAGGGAGTGGGAAATGCAGAATCAAATATCGCTGTGATGATTGTACGTTCTAGTATCAATTGTTTGGCAACAATAAAGTATAAAGTATCCTTCTCTTTTGCTTTTATGTTGGCTTTGACTTCCCTTGTCTACAACGGGTGTGTCATCTGCCTTTAGAATATTTCTTCTTCTTGGGAAGCATCTATCCTACACCTTGCAAATTGCTCCCAGCAGCTCCAGCCATTGCTGCTGTACCATTATCCCTGCTAATGTCTCCTTCCAATCAACTTACACTGGCTCCTCGCTAATGCTTCTGTAATTCCCTTTACTCCACTGTAATACTGATACATTTGACTTTAGCTTCTTCTCAAATTGCAGGGTGAATTCTATCATATTATGTTCACTGGTTCCTCTGCCTTAAGCTCCCTAATCAAATTGGTTCATTGCACAACGCCCGATCCAGTATAGCTGATCCTGTACTCGGATCAAGCTATTAGATTGAGTGGAAACTTGTTTACTCTTGTGCAAACAGAGAATTTGAAATATATTGTAGAACTTTTTCCTCAGACTTGGTGATTATTTTTGCATGTTGTTATTTTTAGGTGAACCATCCCCTGTTGCCTTCTTTCTTCATTATGTTTGATGGAGACCGATACATAATGATGCCATGGCTGAAGCAAATCTACCCTCAAGACTAAATAGAGCTTAACTTCCAACACTGTAGGGAATGTAATAGCCAAAGTAGAAAGAATGTGAAGCTTTTAAATTCACACAATATGCGATGAATATATGATATACTTAAAATAATAGGACATTTATTTAAATGGTTTTAAAATGTTACCATCACAGGAATATTCCTGTTGATATTTTCATTTGGAGAGTTAAATAAATACAAGTTGATTTGATCTCTGTGTGAAAGTCAAAGATATGTTCTAATATTTTTAAGATAATTTTTTCAATATATTTTCCTTTAGCAACATGGTAAGCTCATCAAAGATTTCTAGCTAATATGACACTGATGATCCGTATTACAGATGACCAACCCAGAAGAGTGGGAGGCAGAAGAATGGAAAATATAGGCTGGTTATTCTGACTTCAGTAGTTGGGAAGATGTTGGAGTCCATTACTAAGGATGAGATTTTAGTATACTTGGAGGCACATGATAAAATAGACCAAAGTCAGCATGATTTCCTTAAGGGAAAGTCTTGCCTGACAAATCTGTTAGAATTCTTTGAGGAAATAACAGACAGGATAGATGAAGGAGAGTGTGTGGATTTTGTTGTAAGAGTTGGTATTGGGACAGCTTCTTTTCACTTTATATGTCAAAGATTTGGATGATGGAATTGAAGGCCTTGTGACCAAGTTTGCAGACAATACAAAGATAGGCGCAAGGGTAGGTAGAGTTGAGGAAGCAGGGAAGAAGGACTTTAGCAGAATGAGCAAAGAAGTGGCAGATGGAAGTTTAAGGAAGTAAACAACAGGAATTCTGCAGATGCTGGAAATTCAAGCAACACACATCAAAGTTGCTGGTGAAATTTCAAATCTCTTACTAACTCTTCCTTACTCTTCCTTTAGTTAGTCCTGATGAAGGGTCTCGGCCTGAAACGTCGACTGTACCTCTTCCTAGAGATGCCGCCTGGCCTGCTGCGTTCACCAGCTAGTTTAAGGAAGTGTATGGTCATGCACTTCGGTAGAAGGAGTAAAGACGTACACCATTTTCTAAATGGAGGAAACTCAAAAATTAGAGGTGCAAAGGGTCTTGGAAGTCCTCGTGCAGGATTCTCTAAAGGTTAAACTGCAGGTTGAGACAGTAGTAAGGAAGGAAAGTGCAATGTTAGAATTAATTTCAGGAGGACTAAAATATAAGCGCAAGGATGTGATGCCAAGGCTTTAGAAAGCATTAGTCAGACCACACTTGGAGTATTGTGAGCAGTTTTGGGCCTCTTATCAAAAAAAAATGTGCTGGCATCAGAGAGGGTCCAGAGGAGATTCATGATAATGATTCTGGGAATTAAAAGGTTAATGAATGAGGACCATTTGATGGATGTGGGCCTGTACTCACTGGAGTTTAGAAGAATGAGGGGGATCTCATTGTTACCAATCAAATATAGATATAGAGAGGATGTTTCTTATAGTGTGTGAGTCTAGGACCGGGGGCACAGCCTCAGAATGGAAGGATGTCCATTTAGAACAGAGATAAGAAGGAATTTCTTTAGCCAGAGGGTAGTGAATCTGTGAAATTAATTTCCTCAGATAGCTGTGGAGGTTTTTGGTTAGTCAGGGCTTCAAAGTTTATGAGGAGAAGGCAGAAGAGTGGGATTGAGAGGAATAGATCAGTCATGCTGGAATGGTGAAGCAAACTCAATGGGCTGAGTCACCAAATTATGCTTCTATGTCTAATCTCTGTTATTTACTGACATTGGGGGTAAAAAAAACAATTAGAAGGACAAGAGTAATGTGTACTGTACCTCTCCAGAAGGAAATCACTGAATGCTAATATTATTACATTGAGATCATTTGGTGCACTTAAATTATAAATAATATTAAAACTTCCATTGTTATTAATAGGTAAATAGTAGTTGAGTTATGACAGTATGAAAATCATATGCCTCTTTTGATTTCTGGTTTATGATGAGGGAAGAGGATTTCCACTTTTAGTCACAGCTGCTATAGAGTGTGCAGGAATCAATCACAACCAACTACAGCACTGTTCCTGATCATTGTGCATTATACATGATCACATGAAAGTTGGGCAGTTTGGCAGGATACTGCTCAGACAGGTAATGTTAGTGAAAATATTTGAACGTCCTGGGAAATCTTTGGACATTATCCTTGACCCCACCAACTGAACCTAATGATGTTGCCTATTTGACTTTGTGAAGAGCCATCAAAACCTGTGTTTTGTCCAGCGCAAAAAAGTAATCAAATTTTTCTTAGCAATATTATTGACTCAATTTATATTTTATAGATGCTATAGCTAAGAATCATTTGGGAATACTCTTCCCTGCAGGAAATCCAAAATTCAGCAGAATAAAAATGTCAACTTAATTAATACTTTAGGCTTTGAATTCTATCCAGTCACCCATTAACCCTTTCCTCGCCAGCTTTTGCTATCTCTATCCCCAAGATATCAATTACATTGGAATCTAGAAAATACAGGAACGTAAAGGACCATATGCATCCTAGAGTCCAGTTAAATTAACATCTTTCTTTGGAAAACCTTAGGATATTATGAAGGATTTTGTAATAGAAAAATACAAGAAAAAAAAATTCAAGTTAGTTAGGCAAGGTCAGCATGGATTTGTGAAAGGGAAAACTAGCTAGGCCAATTTTTTTTTTTGAAAGGTTAACATTTGCTGTGGGTAAGTTGAGGTACTGGAGGTTTGGAGGATTGTTAATGTTATTCCATTATTTAAGAAAGTCTGTAAGAATAAGCCAGGAAATTACAGGCCAATAAGCTCGCGATCAGTCATGGGCAAGTTATTGGAAGGTATTCTAAGGCACCAGATTTGTAAACATTTGGATAGACAGGACTATTAGGGATAGCCAACATGGCTTTGTGCATGAAGGTTATGTCTAACCAAATTATAGTTTTTCACAAAAGTTACCAGGAAAGTTGATTAAGGCAAGGCAGTGGATGTTGTCTAGGTGAACCTTTGCAAGGTTTTTGACGACCCTGCGTGGGAGGTTGGTCAAGAAGGTTTAGTCACTTGGCATTCAGGATGAGGCAGTAAATTGTATCAGATATTGGCTGCATGGGAGAAGCCAGAGAGTGGTAATAGATTGTTGCCTCTCTGACTGGAGCCCTGTGACTAGTGGCATGCCACAGGAACTGCTGGTGGGTCTGTTGTTGCTTGTCATCTATTTCAACAAACTGTATGATAATGTACTAAACCGGATCAGCAAATCTGCATATGAGACAGAGACTGGGGTGTCGAGGTGATAGTGAGGAAGATTATCAAAGCTTGCAATAGGATCTGGACCAGATGGGACAAATGGATCGAGAAATAGAAGAAGAAACTTAATGCAGACAAGTGTGAGATGTTGCATTTTGGGAGGACAAATCAGGTCAGAATTACAGTGATCAGTAGGGCACTGACAATACAGATTCTTGAAAGTGGTATCACAGGTGGGTAGGGTCGTAAAGAGAGTTTTTGGCACATTGGCCCTCATAAATTGAAGTATTGACTACAGGAGTTGGGATGTTATGTTGAATTGCATGGGATGTTATGTTGAATTGCATAAGATGTTGGTGAAGCTTAATTTGTAGGATTGTGAACAGTTATAATCACCTACCTATAGGAAAGTTATCAATAATACAGAAAGAATGCAGAGAAAATTTGCAAGTATGTTGCCAGGACTTGAGGACCTGAGTTATAGGGAAAGGTTGAATAGATTGGGCCTTTGTTGCCTGGAGTATAGGGCAATGAGGGGAGATTTAATAGAGGTATACAAAATGATGAGGAGCAAATATAGGGTAAATGCAAGCAGGCTTTATCCACTGAGGTTGAGTGAGACTAAAACTAAAGGTCATGGGTTAAGGGTGAAAGGTGAAAAGTTTAAGGTAACATGAGGGAGATCTTTACTCAGAGGTTATGGAATGAGCTGCCAGCAGACATGGTGGATACGGGTTTGATTTCAACATTGAAGAGAAATTTGGATGGATACATGGATGGAAAGGGTATGAGGGACTATGGGCTGAGTGCAAGTCAATGGTTCTAGGCAGAGTAATAGTTTAACTCAGGCTATGTGGGCCAAAAGGTCTGTGACTCCAAAGAAGAATCAGTGGAGGTACTAAGATATCCAGAAGGTAGTTGGTGAGCTTTGGCATCAAAAGGTATTATGAAAAATAAAAACTTTCACAGAGTTGTTGAAAGACGATTGGCTGCTAACAGAGAACTTAACGGGCATAAATGGGCATTTGTGATTGGCAAGATGTTGACAAATGATTTGCCACAGGGATTAGGTGAGCCTCAACTTTTTGTGGTGTATATAAATGACTTGAAGTATGATTGCTAAATTTGCTGCTAACCAAATATTATCAGAATAAGTTACAAAGTGAATGCAGTAACACAATAAAATCAGTTAAACGAGTGGGCAAATTTGACAGAGTACAATATGAAAAAAATGGGAAATTCTATTTTTGAAGAAAATGTGTAATAGAACTGTATTATCAAAATGATGGACAATTGTAGAGCTTTCAGTTGCGGGCGAGGGGGTGTCCGGGTGCATGATTTGCAAAAGGTTAATATATAGACTAGATCCAGCAAGCAATTATGAAATCTAATGGGATGTAATTATTTATTTCTAGGGAAATTGAATACAAGAGCAGGGAGGTTGTGCTAAGTGAAATTACAACTGGAGTATTGTGTATAATGTTGGTTTCTTTATTAAAGGAAGGATTTTTACTTCTTTGAACCAGCTCAGAGCCCATTTGCTTGAACTGGTTGTCTTAAGAGGAAATGTTGAACATGCTGGGCATTTATTGGCTGGAATAAATTTGATTGAAACACACAAATTATAACAAAGGAATTTGCACAGAATCTAGAATTAAGGATCATTTATTAATAATAAGGGGCTGTCCAGTGATAAGAAAAAATATTTCTAAGAATCGTATCTTCAGAACTGGCTTCCTTAAAGGATAGTAGATTGGACTCCGAGTAGTTCTAAGGCGGGACATGACAGATTCTGATAAGCAAGGGAGCAAAACATTATTGAATGCTACTTGCCTCACCTGGCTATCCCACTACCCACTATTTATGTAAATCAAGATAACCCTTGATAAAATAACATCTGATATCAGGTCCATTTGTTCTTTAGAAGTGTTAAATTGTTTATCATGCTTTAATTTCCTTTAAGAATCTGGATATCTGAAAGGTTTTACTGACAATTATTTTCAATTTAAGCAATTCAAATCTCATAACATCCCTTCATAGATCAGATATCTTGCCTTGCACACCTGTCAGAACCAGATTTCTTTGATTACAATTCTTACATATAGTTACTGTAGAGTTGCAGACAGGACTATATACAGTATTCCATATGTGGTTGTGTCAATACTTGTGCAGACTGACTCCCAAGACTTGTGCCCTATTTTCTTGTACATTGGTATTTTACTCAGAAACAATTTGTTAGTATACCTTTGTGTCTGTAATTGGAACCAAACAGTTCGAATTCCTGCTGTAGTTTTCTCAACAAGTTTGCTAAAATTAAAAGCCATTTTCTCTGTCTTCCCAAACTAGCCAGATAGCTTTGAATTTTTGTTTCTTGCATTTATTGTGTATTTTCTTCATTTTAGTTAGTGTCATTTACAAATGTAGGAAATTTGGTTTGTCGGAAGGTCCAAATAATTTTTGGACAATTAACAGTGATCCCACTGGTGATTTCTCTACTATTCTACATTTTTATCTGACATTCTTTCCATAAGCATTGTAGGGAGAAAGGGAAATAAGTTTCTTATCATTACAATTGTATAATAATTGAAGATTGAGCACATTTGAAGTGATACCGTTGGACATTTTCTTACCAATACCTACTTGCGTTCTTGACAACTTCAAACACTTCTGAAAACCTGTTTCCTTAACCAGTACCCTTGATTATTTCCCCGAGTGTTAGAGAATTATTTGGTTCAGCTGTGCCTCACAAATTCCCTGGAACCAATCATTATTTTAAAGATTAGACATTAATTCAAATTGTTGTTATCTTGGCCCAGACAAATTCTCAGCTTTATGTTGTTTAGGCCTATGATCTTTCCAGTCTACACAGATTAGAAAATGCATATCTGCTCAGATCAGATAAGTTTTATTTTTATCCTCCTTGACTTAGCACCGTTTTTGTGCAAGAAAGTGGATGCGTGATTTAGTTGTTCCTGCAAGTATTAGACTCACTTGGATGATGTGAGGTGTACAAGAAAGACATGGGTATAGTTGTCTTCTGGATATTTCCCCTCCCTGTAAGAAGATAACTGGTACCTGCCACCTTTCCTGTGTTTTCCTTTCAACAGAATATACCCAAGGTGAGGGATAAATAAATCAAGGGGTTTGAATCTACGTCTATTCCTATGCCTTTAAATTTTTTACAATTACACATTTTTACCAACATTTAGCAAGCTTCTCCCCCCACTTTTCTGTATTTAGCATGCAAGTATTCCAGTATGATGCACTGAAATACAAGCTGTGTCAATTTGCATCTATAAAATATGCAATAATCATAATTCATTTATGATCAGTAAAACTGGTCTATATATTTGATGCACTGAGAAATATTCATTCTTCTTTCTAAATTGTCATTGGAAGTGAACATTAGAATAGTTTATAATTTTAAAATGCATATATGCTGTACCATTCCTTTAAAATCAAGGATTTGGGTTCCAAATTATGTGCATTGCTAACTATTGCAATAACATTATTAGTTTTTTTTTAAAAATTCCTTCATGAATTCCTTTGAATAAGGGAAATATCAGAGCCATCTAATAATATGTAATTTATTTCATGTCAGTGAACTGTGCAAGATGGAATGATTCAAAATGTTATAGGGATGTGGTTGAATATTTGACAACTTTAATGCTGGGTTTAAATAATTTTTTCATGATGGAAATAAATGCTAAAATGAAGTCTCTGCTTTAATTATTGTCATTTGTTCTTAACATTTTCATTGTTCTTGGTTTTCTGAGAGTTGTGTTTCAGATTAGATCAGGCCACCACTTAATGAGGTAGCCATCAGAAACTTCAATAATTTTTTTAAGAGCTTTACATAAATAATTATAATTATGGAGTTTTGGGTCAAGATTAATATGTAATTTTAATGCCAAGTTATTGAATGTGCAGTATATCATAAAAAATTAGAATATTGAAATATATCAGAATAAAAGTTGTCCAAACTACATGTGAAGCATAATTAATTGTCACGGATATTTCTTACCAGAAACTTTACAGTAATTACAAAGAAATGTAATTCCTATTGAGTATTCATTTTATTCATGATGTTATAGAATATTTTAAGAATTGGAGTTACCTGCAGTGAAGCTGCATAACCAGTCTTATCCTCAAAGTTGTTTCTCAAGGGGAAAATATTTCTGTTGCTTTAAAATATTTAAAAGGCCTAATAGCCTGAAGTAGTTGAGTGTGGAAAATCCACCTGCACGGACCAGAATATGAGTGAATTTTGGCATGAGCAATAGCTTGACTATGTCAACCTTTGTGGTCGATGGAAGGGTTATTTTTCTCTTGTGTCCACTCCTCTTGGTTAAACCTCAGCAGAAACTGTATTGATGGTATCTGGCAGAACTCTCATATATAATGCCTCTTATGTTCCAGATAGAATTAGCTTTGCATGCAAGAAGTGCATCTATTTGTAAAGAAAGAATTAAGACCCACAATGTGTGAACAAGAAAGCCAGGTTAGGCAGCACCTGTGGTGATATGAACAGTTAACATTTCAGATCAATATTTTTTTTCATTCCAGAGAAAAATTCTTACCAATGCTTATGAAAGGTTCAAAAACTAGATAATGATAGGAATCAAGAAGATTACAAGGCTAGTAGGAAGGAGCTTAAGAATGAAATTAGGAGAGCCAGAAGGGGCCATGAAAAGGCCTTGGTGGACAGGATTAAAGAAAACCCCAAAGCATTCTACAGGTGTGTGAAGAGCAAGAGGATAAGATGTGAGAGCACAGGACCAATCAAGTGTGACAGTGGAAAAGTGTGTATGGAACTGGAGGAAAGAGTGGAGGTATTTAATGAATACTTTGCTTCAGTATTCACTACGGAAAAGCATCTTGGTGATTGTAGGGATGACTTGCAGTGGACTGAAAAGCTTGAGAATGTAGATATTAAGAAAGAGGATGTGCTGGAGCTTTTGGAAAACATCAAGTTGGATAAGTCACTGGAACCAGACGGGATGTACCCCAGGCTACTGTGGGAAGCGAGGGAGTTTGCTGAGCCTCTGGCAATGATCTTTGCATCATCAGTGAGGACGGGAGAGGTTCTGGAGGATTGGAGGGTTGCGGATGTTGTTCCCTTATTCAAGAAAGGGAGTAGGGATAGCCCAGGAAATTGTGGGCCAGTGAGTCTTAATTCAGTGGTTGCTAAGTTGATGGAGAAGATCCTGAGAGGCAGGATTTATGATCATTTGGAGAGGCATAATATGACTAGGAGTAGTCAGCATAGCTTTGTCAAAGGCAGGCCGTGCCTTATGAGCCTGATTGAATTTATTGAGAATGTGACTAAACACATTGATGAAGGTAGAGCTGTAGATGTGTGTATGGATTTTAGCAAGGCATTTGATAAGGTACCCCATGCAAGGTTTATTGAAAAAGTAAGGAGGCATGGGATCCAAGGGAACATCGCTTTGTGGATCCAGAACTGGCTTGCCCACAGAAGGCAAAGAGTGGTTGTAGACGTGTCATATTCTGCATGGAGGCTGGTGACCAGTGGTGTGGCTCAGGGATCTGTTCTGGGACCCCTACTCTTTGTGATTTTTATAAATGACCTGGATGAGGAAGTGGAGGGATGGGTTAGTAAATTTGCTGATGATACAGAGGTTGGAGGTGTTGTGGATGGTGTGGAGGGCTGTCAGAAGTTACAGTGGGACATTGATCGAATGCAAAACTAGGCTGAGAAGTGGCAGATGGAGATCAACCCAGATAAGTGTGAGGTGCTTCATTTTGATAGATCAAATATGATGACAGAATATAGTATTAATGGTAAGACTCTTGGCAGTGTGGAGGATCAGAGGGATCTTGGGGTCCGAGTCCATAGGACACTCAAAGCTACTACGCAGGTTGACTCTGTGGTTAAGAAAGCATATGGTGCTTTGGCCTTCATCAATCGTGGGATTGAGTTCCAAGAGCCGAGAGGTAATGTTGCAGCAATATAGGACCCTGGTCAGACCCCACTTGGAGTACTGTGCTCAGTTCTGGTCGCCTCACTATAGGAAGGACATGGAAAGCATAGAAAGGGTGCAGAGGAAATTTACAGGGATGTTTCCTGGATTGGGGAGCATGCCTTGGGAGAATAGGTTGAGTGAACTCAGCCTTTTCTCCTTGGAGTGACGGAGGATGAGAGGTGACTTGATAGAGGTGTATAAGATAATGAGAGGCATTGATCATGTGGATAGTCAGAGGCTTTTCCCCAGGGCTGAAATGGCTAGCACAAGAAGGCATAGTTTTAAGGTGCTTGGAAGTAGGTACAAAGGAGATGTCAGGGGTAAGTTTTTTACACAGAGAGTGATGAGTGCATGGAATGGACTGCCGCCGGCAGAGGATGCGGAAACAATAGGGTCTTTTAAGAGACTCCTGGATGGGTACATGGAGTTTAGAAAAATAGAGGGCTATGGGTAAAGCCTAGGTAGTTCAAAGATGGGGACATGTTCAGCACAGTTTTGTGGGCCGGAGGGCCTGTATTGTGGTGTATGTTTTCTATGTTTCTGTGTATTTAGTTTTATAGCACAAGGGTATAACAGCAGAACATTGTTGAATTAAAATGTCCCTGTTATTTTCATTTCTCTAAGCAACGTTTTGATGTCATGTGGAGTGAATCAAATCCACTTAATGGTATCAGTGACAACAGGGACCTCAAGGGAATGTTGAGCCATATGACCACTTCACCTTACTTGCTGAAGATGGATGTATCTTTGTCCTTTGTACTCATGTTCTCACTGAGGATGAATGTTCAAGAAACCTCTTCCATCTGTTATTCATCATTATGAGGGCTATAGTACCATTACATGACCTGTGTGTATTGCACCACTATGACTTAACTATGTTGGCAGTCTAGACAGTTCATAATCATTGAACATAGGTTGGCCTTCTGTCATTATACTGATAGAGTGAAGGACATGCCAGGCTCCAAGACTGCAGTAGAATACATACAGCTACTGAATATGACTAATTGTGCCTTCACTAGACCCAGCTGAGCTATTAGATGGTGTAAATGATACGGACTGCTACTTCTACTAACTTCATCATGAGCAGATAGATCTGCACAGAAAGCTGGTAAAGAAAGGATAAGAATAGTTTTTTTTCCTTCCTATCCTCATGCCACCAGCTGCATATCCATTCACACTTGCAGTGTTCTCTGTGCTTAGTTATGAGAAATAATAACTCCAGCTTTTAAGATATATAATTGTGAGCCAAGAAGTATATCATGTAATGGTCTGTGGAAGCAAGTTATGGATTAAGAATTACAATGCATCTGATGAGAGACTCTGTGGGGACATGGACTTAGCTGGTCATGCCAATTTGCATAATATATAATAAAACAGATCTGATTTGCATAATTATAATGACATTCAGAAACAAGCATCCCAGTGGAAAACTTTTAGTAGTGACCCTAGAAACTTACAAGAGCATTGCAATCTTTGTGTAAATCTACTGAGAAATAATAGACCCAGATTCAAGACTGTTTCCATGGCATCAAGGGCCTTAGAACAAGAAGCTAATGACATAAGACATTAGCTTTGTGACAATTTACTGGAAGCACTGATGTACACACTGCATAAGTAAATGCAGGTAATGGAGATAGTGTGATGGAGCATGATATAAGAGACAGGCTCTTGAGGTATATTGTACTCGGAGATGATGGGCCAGCTCTGTGTCATCACCATGGCAATAAATGCCGTAGTTGAGCAAAGGAATACTTTGGACATAGAACCACCAAATCATCACAAGAAGCAGGGGTCTATTAGACTCATGAATATCACACAGGGATTTTACTGATCTAGGGCTGTTAAAGAAGTGACATATGAATGGTTTTAAACTATTAAAGTTGCTATTCCTTATCTCTTGGCATGTATCCTATGATTTGTATAATCACAAGTGCAAGCTAAAGTGATGTGAATGTGCCTCTCCTGAGGTGAAAGATTAATGGAAAAAAAAAAGCACTTTCTGTTTGACCTGAGCATGAATTTTATGGTGATTATGTTGCTCCACAATATTTTGCATTGTTGGCAAGAACTGCTCATTGAGTGGATACATAGTGAACCTGGAGCTCATTTGGGTGAGAACAATTCAAATACCACATATAAATTTGAATTAAATTGACTGGGAGATTTGTGGGAGCATCCATGAAGTGAAACATACTAGTACTGACCTGGGTCTGAAGATAAGCATACAGGTTATAGAAGAGTGCCATGGCCATAAAGACTGAGTCCTGGATTTTTGGACAAAGGATCATTGTGGTGTTTGGTGAAAAGGAACAAAAGTATATTGAATAAAATAAATATTGGTGCGTCCCAGGCTGTCATACTAGATACTAGAGAGGATTGTGGGACAAACAGTACAAAGTAAGACAGAAGGGAAGAGTTTTCTTAATAGGGCAATAATAACATACTCAGATATGAAGATCGCATGGATGAACTACAACAATTGTTCATCCCAGTTTGGCAAAAGAATAAATCAAGGAAGGTAGTGCACCCGTGGCTGACAAGGGAAATTAGGGATAGTATCAATTCCAAAGAAGAAGCATACAAATTAGCCAGAAAAAGTGGCTCACCTGAGGACTGGGAGATATTCAGAGTTCAGCAGAGGAGGACAAAGGGGTTAATTAGGAAGGGGAAAAAAGATTATGAGAGAAAACTGGCAGGGAACATAAAAACTGACTGTAAAAGCTTTTATAGATATGTGAAAAGAAAAAGATTGGTTCAGACAAATGTTGGTCCCCTACAGACAGAAACAGGTGAATTGATTATGGGGAGCAAGGACATGACAGACCAATTGAATAATTACTTTGGTTCTGTCTTCACTAAGGAGGACATAAATAATCTTCTGGAAATAGTAGGGGACAGAGGGTCCAGTGAGATTGAGGAACTGAGGGAAATACATGTTAGTAGGGAAGTGGTGTTAGGTAAATTGAAGGGATTAAAGGCAGATAAATCCCCAGGGCCAGATGGTCTGCATCCCAGAGTGCTTAAGGAAGTTGCCCAAGAAATAGTGGATGCATTAGTGATAATTTTTCAAAACTCTTTAGATTCTGGACTAGTTCCTGAGGATTGGAGGGTGGCTAATGTAACGCCACTTTTTAAAAAAGGAGGGAGAGAGAAACCAGGGAATTATAGACCGGTTAGCCTAACATCAGTGGTGGGGAAACTGCTGGAGTCAGTTATCAAGGATGTGATAACAGCACATTTGGAAAGCGGTGAAATCATTGGACAAAGTCAGCATGGATTTGTGAAAGGAAAATCATGTCTGACGAATCTCATAGAATTTTTTGAGGATGTAACTAGTAGAGTGGATAGGGGAGAACCAGTGGATGTGGTATATTTGGATTTTCAAAAGGCTTTTGACAAGGTCCCACACAGGAGATTGAGCAAACTTAAAGCACGTGGTATTGGGGGTAAGGTATTGATGTGGATAGAGAATTGGTTGGCAGACAGGAAGCAAAGAGTGGGAATAAACGGGACCTTTTCAGAATGGCGGGCAGTGACTAGTGGGGTACCGCAAGGCTCAGTGCTGGGACCCCAGTTGTTTACAATATATATTAATGACTTGGATGAGGGAATTAAATGCAGCATCTCCAAGTTTGCGGATGACACGAAGCTGGGCGGCAGTGTTAGCTGTGAGGAGGATGCTAAGAGGATGCAGGGTGACTTGGATAGGTTAGGTGAGTGGGCAAATTCATGGCAGATGCAATTTAATGTGGATAAATGTGAAGTTATCCACTTTGGTGGCAAAAACAGGAAAACAGATTATTATCTGAATGGTGGCCGATTAGGAAAAGGGGAGGTGCAACGAGACCTGGGTGTCATTATACACCAGTCATTGAAAGTGGGCATGCAGGTACAGCAGGCAGTGAAAAGGCGAATGGTATGCTGACATTTATAGCAAGAGGATTCGAGTGCAGGAGCAGGGAGGTACTACTGCAGTTGTACAAGGCCTTGGTGAGACCACACCTGGAGTATTGTGTGCAGTTTTGGTCCCCTAATCTGAGGAAAGACATCCTTGCCATAGAGGGAGTACAAAAAAGGTTCACCAGATTGATTCCTGGGATGGCAGGACTTTCATATGATGAAAGACTGGATGAACTAGGCTTATACTCGTTGGAATTTAGAAGATTGGGGGGGGGGGGATCTGATTGAAACGTATAAAATCCTAAAGGGATTGGACAGGCTAGATGCAGGAAGATTGTTTCCTATGTTGGGGAAGTCCAGAATGAGTGGTCACAGTTTGAGGATAGAGGGGAAGCCTTTTAGGACCGAGATTAGGAAAAACTTCTTCACACAGAGAGTGGTGAATCTGTGGAATTCTCTGCCACAGGAAACAGTTGAGGCCAGTTCATTGGCTATATTTAAGAGGGAGTTAGATATGGCCCTTGTGGCTAAAGGGATCAGGGGGTATGGAGGGAAGGCTGGTGCAGGGTTCTGAGTTGGATGATCAGCCATGATCATACTGAATGGCGGTGCAGGCTCGAAGGGCCGAATGGCCTACTCCTGCACCTATTTTCTATGTTTCTATGACAAAACCTACAATAGCAAAAATGGAACACTTCAGAGATGCTCTTCAGTAGCAATCTAAGAACCTATCTTCAATAGGGATGGCTACTGCGATTATCATAAGGGTGAAGGAAACCGGGGCCTCTTCTCCACTATATTCCAGAGAAAAGCACAATGACTCCCCAGTGGGGACAAGAGTAACAACAGTCTAATATTACAGGATAAGAATAAACAGATTATAAAACAAACCCCCTTTCATCTGTGAGGGGAAGCAGTCTCTTTATAAGGAAATAACTACCTTGAAACAATATTGTTGGAAACCTGAAGCTAGAAGAAATTTTGGACAAGTTATTTGTGCATAAGCATGAGAATGACATCCAGACTTTCACTGTCTGTATGCCCCTGGCCTGCTTCCAAGGTCCAGGATCCCAAGCATGGATGCCAATTAGGAAAGCCCAGTAGAATGTATGCACAGAGACAGAGTGATTGAATCAAGTATTTCGTGACAGGTTCAATGGACAATGAAATTAGTTTCTTTTGTGGAAATACATCTGAATAATTTCCTGATTAATTTTATGGAAGCACATCTTCAAAAATATCTCTGCTTTGTCTTCAGTATCAGTGATTGTTACATTGAAAGCTGGAAGTCTGTTGTTGTAAGTGTTTAATTCTGTACAGTTTATTGTTCCATTAAGGTGAAACAATTAGTATAATGCTATTATAGCACCAATGATATTTGATCAGGGTTCAATTCCTGCTGCCGCCTGTAAGGAGTCTGTACATTCTCCGTGACCAAACAGGTTTCCTCCTCCATTCCAAAGACTTACAGATAGAGTTAGCAAGTTGCGAGCATGCTGTGATGGCACCAGAAATGTGGTGAGACTTGCAGGCTGCACAACACAATTCTCTACGACTTGATTTGTTGCCTGCGACACATTTCACTGTATGCTTTGATCTACATGTGACAAATAAAGCTAATCTTAATCTATCTTCTGATGTTCCCATTTCATGTTTTTGGTTTTAATTGACTGAGATGTTCTGAATGTTTTCTAGGCTCCTATCCTCAGATGTTCCCTACAGTCAGTTTTAACATTTGAACTCCAACCCCATCAGACAGAAGGGGTGTGGTTTGCTTAGTATAAGTTGGTATACAGCCTTGGAAAGAATTTTGCACTATAGCCTAAAAGTTTTAATAGCATCACAACCATCTTTTAATCAAAAAATTATTGCTAGTAAGAACTAGCTTTTTTTCTGGAATGGCTATTCTTATACAGAAGTTTGTTGGTAAGATGGACCCATAATCAACATAATAAAATATATGGTTTTAAGTGTACTTTGATTTTGGATTCTTAGGGCAACTGAATACTTACAGTACTATGCAAAAGTTTTGGGCATGCTGAGGTTTTTTAAAATAAATTTTGTTTTAAATGTTTTTGTCTTCTGCCTTGTCAGTAGAAAAGAGCAAATTTTAGATATCCAAACATTCATTTTCCAAAAAAATTGAAAGTTAAGAGACATTTTTGTATTTTGTTAAAGAAAGTAACATATTAAATATTAGACTACTTTTCAAATAAAAACTTGATTACTTTTGTAGGTATAAAGCCCAGTGAATGATTAAACAAAGATAACAAACAGGATCCAAATGATCAATCACATTAGTTGAATGAACTAAACTGATTAACTGAAACAAAAATAGGTGTAGAAGGAATCAAACTGGACAAAGGACAACTAAACTAAAAGATGACTATGTGACAGACGTGATAGTTCAACCTTCAAATCATCAATTCTTAGACCATGGCATGAATGATCTTAGCAACAAGACAAAGTGGTCATCCTGTATCAGCAAGTCTCTCCGAAGCAGAAATTTCATGATAGACAGGAATTTCAAGATGTCCTGTCCAAGCTCTTCTAAAGGAGCACGAAGAAATGAGCAAGGTTGATGAACAGAAACACAGTAGTTAGCCACAGAAACTGAATACAGCAGACAAGAGATACATCTAACTGACTTCCCTTCTAAATTGCAAGAAGTCCAGCATTGCTATCAGCTCTGAACTCATAGAAACCACTGGAACCCAAGTACAGTACACCCCTTCACAGTCTGGAGAAGTCTTGTCAGAAGTCTTCTTGGAAGAGTTGCTGCCAAGAAGTCATTCCTCTGAAGTGGAAACAAAGCCAAGAGACTCAACTGTAGAAGAGCTGGAGAGTACTATATGGCTGAATGACTGTAGCCAACAGTAAAGCACGGCAGAGGTTCCCTGCAGGTTTGGGGCTGCATTTCTGAAAATGGAGCTGGTGATCTTGTAGAATTAATGGAATCCTCAATGCTGAGAAGTGCAAGTATATTCTCATGCATCACACAATACCATCAGGAAGGCATCTAAATGGTCCCAACATCATTCTGCAGCAAGACAATGACCCCAAACACACGGTCAAGGTCATAAAGAACTATCTTCAGCAAAAAGAAGAACAGTAAGTTCTGTAACAAATGGTATAATATCAACATCATCAAGGCTGTCTGTAATTACCTGGTGAGACAGAAGCAAGCAAGACAGCCAAATTCTGCAGAAGCACTGTGGTAAGTTTTCCATGATGTGTGGAACAATCTACCAGTCAATTTTCTATAAAACTGCATGACAGTGTACCCAAGAATTGATGCAGTTTTAGAGGCAAAGGGTGGTTACATCACACCAAATATTGATTTGATTTCATTTTTTAGAGTTCACTGCTCTTTATAGTAATTTTTTTGATATGTAGAAACTATTTTAAATTCTTGAAAGGATTTTTGCTTTACAGGTTTTATTTTACATGTGCTTAAGACTTTTGCATAGTACTGCAAGTCTACAAAGTGTTAGGGTACAAATTTATTGTGATGATCACACTTGTACTCCTATTGCTGAAACTCCATTGTGATTAAGTGCAGAGAGGTTAATCTCTGTTCACTGACATTTGCGTATCATAGAAGGGAGGTTAGGATTAGAACTTGGTAGTCTATTACTAAAGCTCATGCTTAGTAGAGAAAAAGATAGACAAACGACACAACATCAGTGCAGGTTCTGTTGTTGTTTGTCATCTATATCAACAATCTGCATGATAATGTAGTAAACTGGATCAGCCGGAAGTTCCGGGAGTCCCCTGCATATTAATAGTGGCTCCCTGATGCCCGCAAATTATATATAGTATCACGGAAATCAATTTTTTTGAGAGCGAGCGAGAGAATACAAGAGAGCGCGAGAGCGAGACAGCAAGCAAGCGAGCGAGAGAGAGTGTGCGAGCGAGAGAGAGCAAGCGAGCGAGCGAGACAGTGCAAGCGAGAGCAAGCAAGAGCGCTTGACAGCACGCGAGCAAACATGAGAGACAGTGCGCACGCCATGGCAGAGTGTTCCAAAGAAAATATAAAACGTACGTCACCCCAGACTACTCTAAAGTGTACCCCTGCCTAATAGGGGTAAAAATAATGACAGTGTTGCTCGCTGCACTGTTTGCAACAGTGACTTTTCTATTGCCCATGGTGGGTTAAGACTGTAAAAGACATGTTGAGGTGAGTTTAACAGGTGTCATTCATTCATTAGCATAGCTAACGTTATTTAAACTAGCTGTCCAGCTGCTAAGGAACTACTCTATTGCAGATATCCCACCTCCCCTGGGAGTCTCCCACAAATTGATGGTGCTACCTCCCTGAAATGAGTTTTTGCAGGGTGGGATGTCTGACACCAAGATTGGGGGTGTAGCTGATAGTGAAAAAGGCTATCAAGGCTTGCAGTGGGATTTGGAAGAGCTGAAAAATATGGGTTGACAAGAGGCAGATGGAATTTAATGCAGAAAAGTGTGAGGTGTTGCATTTGGGAGGACAAACCAGGGTAGGGCACTGCAAAGTGTGGTAGAACAGAAGATCTGGGAATACAGGCCCATCCTTCCTTGAAAGTGGCATTACAGGTAGATAGGGTTGTAAAGAGAGACTAGAACTAGAGGTCATGAGTTAACAGAGAAAGTTAAAATATTTAAGGGGAACATGAAGGGGAACTTCTTCACTCAGAGGGTGGTTTGAGGTGTGGAATAAGCTGCCCGTGGAAGTGGTGGATGCGGGTTCGATTACAACATTTCAGATAAGTTTGGATAAGTATGTGGATTTGAGGGGTATGGAAGGCTATGGTTCAGGTGCAGGTTGATGGGACTAGGCAGAGTAATAGTTCAGAAATACAAAATAATCTGCAGATGCTGTGATCAAAGCAACACTTTCAGTACACTGGATGAACTCAGCCGCTCAGGCAGCATCAATTAGAAACGATGAGTCGACGTTTTGGGCTGGAACCCTTCATCAGGACTGAAGAATGAAAGATGGGGAAGGATTTGAAGAATGCTTGTAGCTTCAGTTGAAAGTCCAGTAATTTGAAAGACAAAGGGGTGGGGGAGGGGAAGCATTGACGTCATAGCCCTTGAAAACAATGGAAGTGGAAGGAGGAGGTGGAACCATGAGGGATATATATAATATAAATTGTCTTATAGATTCCTTTTACAAAAGTTGTTCTTTTTTGTTCCTCACAGTCCTTGATGCTGATTGCAATCAGTTCCACACTGGTTTATTAGTAATAAGTGCTGCAATGCAAAAGCTCAATGCACCTATTTTACTTGCTTCAAGGACAAAAATATACAGTATTTAAACTAAAAAAATCTCCAAACTACAGTCACAATATTGCTGTCCCAAATATGCATTAAAAACTTCATTGTTTCCTTAAAAGCACAACTTAATTATTCCTTTTGCAATTGTCTTTTGATTTAAGTTCAAAAGTCACAAACACTTTGGAATAAACAGTCACAGATGCATTGTTAATCTGCTGCTGCATTGTCAATGGCCTTGTGTTATCAGGAGTTAGTGGTTCAGAAGCACCACCTTCACTCTCTTTGGTTTCTTCTTCCCGAATGATCAAAGGTCTGCCCAGGGACTGGCCAAGCAAGCGGCACACTTCAAAAGCTTTACGGCGAGAATTTGCAACAGCTCGAAGACATGCCTGCCGTCTGTAAAACAAAAGTAGATCTGATACAATTTTATGCTATGTACCTTTTATAAGAAATTGAAAATGGACATCTTAGATTTTAACTTCCTGGTGGAAATGAGCCAGAGAGATAATCACCTGATCCTTTTTTGTCCCTGTCAGGTTGATTGCTCTTTTAAATTGCCAAGGATTTATCACAAGCTAGTAAGGTCCTCTTTAAATATGCTCTGATGATATCATCAAGTCTCTGTAACCGAAGGTCCTAGTTAGAGCAGTGATTCCTCTGCAAGGCAAAACTGCCAGAATCAGCAGCCTGTATAAATCAGGCCAGGGAAGAAGAGGAGTTTATTTTTTTTAGAAAAAAGTAGAAAACACTAGGTTTCATCTGCCTTCCCTTCCAAGATCCTGAATAGATCGAACTAGTACCTAACATCTGCTGTCAGCAGAAAGTTCTGCTTTGTTCTTGTCTGCCAGAGACTGGTGCAGGATGTGGAAATTCTAGTTGCTTGCTTTGGCCTTCAATATAATGATCTCACCCTTAAAATAATTGCACAAGTATGCAGTTTAATAGAAGTCTCTACAAATTTTTCACCAAAAATATAAATAGCCATTTCATCAGTTATCTGCCAGGTATTGAGAGTTCTGGATGACAATTCTCCCAGTGGTCAATTACAGTTTTATATACTCTTTAAAAATCACACCATGCCCATTATTCATAGTTAAAGAATTCCTGCGTGCATGATAAAAATAACTGAATTAAAAATTATTTTTTCAAGCAGAAAACGAGTAGCTTCATCTCTGCTCCTCTCTAAAATTACAAGGCACATTGACCCTTTTGCACACCCCACCCAAACCTATGCCTATCATTGACTGCAATATGACCTTACAAATAACACTTGAAAATGACATTTCACACATGAAAAAAAAACAAGAAAACTGGTACATCAGAGATACCAAGCTCTCAAGACCTTCCTTAATAGAATGGGGACACAATTTATACATTATACCTCTTTTAAAAAATTGCAACTTCCTCAGCAGAATTAACTGAATTTATTGCTGGCCAATGAATCATGTTGTGATCCAGAAAGTAGCAAATTTTGATGCATAGTGGCTTGCTATTCCATGTATTGTAGGCATGTCAAGGTGCATGAGAAAGTAACGAATCCAGTACATCATAACTAAAACTTAAAAATTTGAGACTGTGACAATTGTACTAGTTAGGAAAACTGCAGAGATGGAATTTCCTCATTAATGGAATTAGTGAGCTACCAAAGATGAATAAAAGACAGGAATAAGTGAAGGAAAGTGGTGAACACTGAATGAACAGAGTTAGAGATACAATGGAATTTGATAAACCAAAAGGGATTTAAGAGAAGCACTAAACCTAATGGGAAGGTAAATGGAAGCATAGTACGGTATTTAATTGTAAAAAAGACAGAAGGAAATTTAAGATACTACACAACCACTTGGGATGGATTGAATAAAAATAACTTGGCAGCAAATGCAAATTACAGAAATAAAAATACCACAATTTAGAATATAAAGCGGATCATGATGATTGTGTTAATTAGAAGGGTCCCTAGCCCAGATGTATTAATTCACATTTGAAATACCAATAGAAGGGATAGCAAAGCTATTATGCACATTTTAAATAAATTATTAAATAATGTCAGAAGACAAATATGTAACCAATATAACAGTCAAGCATGTTAAGGGACAATATACTTTTCATCTGAACACTTGATGGTAGGAAATATAAAATAATTCCCAGTAAAAAAAATCTCCACAGACACCCCCAGGTTTTTGTAGTCAACGGTATATTTACTTTGTTTGAATCTTCTGTTACTTGCTGCTCTAGCCATAGTGCCAAAGCTCCTGCTCAGCTGAAGGACCTGGGCAGGAATCACACCACTTAGGAGGGGGAGGAAGAGCAGTCCCAGTAAGCCTTGCGCACACAAGTAGTGGACAAAATTAAAACTGGCTCTGGGTGTCCAACATCAATGACTTATGCTGAATGTTTCAACAGTTAGAAATAAAAACATTCCAAAACCAATAAAAATATTCAAACTATTGACAAAATATGAAACAAACATTATTGAAACATTTTAAGTAAACTAACAAAAAATAAAAAACCTTGATCCCTTGCAGCTGCTCCCCTTCATTCAAAAGGATAGATACAGTACTGCACAATTTATGGATGGATTCAGGAGAAAGTGTCAGAGTACGTTTAAGAAATGCTGGTGAACAGCTGCCAGAACTTCAGAAATTCAGGATTCGACTGATGGTAATTCTGAATTTTAAGGGATTTAATTAGGAAAATGCCAGCATCTACTACTCAGAGTTACAAGTGAAAGAATATACGCTGAATAATGACAAAATAATGGTGGGTGGGGGAGGGGGTTGGGTGCATTGTTTGATAGTGATAGAAAAGAGTTAGATAACAGAAAAAGAGGTGATGGACTTGAAGATAAAATTGCACATTGGAGTCTGCTGGAGAAGACCAAGCAATTAAACACCTATGGGTGGGGGAAGAGGGTTTCCACATAGGATTAAAATGCAAGAAGGAAAAATGAATCAGGACATTTTTTCTTCAGCTCCTGTTCCCACTGTGTACATTAACACTGTATTTGGGGAATGCCATTTTAATTTACTAAGAATTCTAAATTAAAAGCTACTGGAAACAAGTCTGAAGCTGTAGACAGCAGCTTTCAGAGAATGGATTAATGAGTCGAGAGGTGAAGCACATTGGTACACCAAATGGATCTGGGAATGCAACATGACAAACTGCACTAAACACCTTGCAAAGAAAACCTCAAATTAAGATGTATAATTAAGTCAGTGGATGGATAAGACAGTTGGCAAAACACTCACGATAAAAATCACTAGATAGAAGACAACATTCATTGCTGAAAGTTACAAACAGATTATTGAGCCGGTACTTCAACTGTACTAATCAAAGATGTCAAGACTGCAAGCTAGGAATTCAGGAAAGTGGACAGTAATATTCACTGTTCGGCACAAAGGTGGTGCTTTATGTTGGGTGGCACAAAGGTGGATAAATCCCTGAGACCTAAAGAAAAAATATCCTAGGGTATTGTGGGAAGCAAAGGAAAAATATTGCTGGGGTCCTGGTCAAGTTTTTTGTGTTTTCCTTTTGCGACAGTGAGATATCAGATGACTGGCAAGTGGCTAATTAATGTAGGTCCTTTAAGATATGCAAGAACAAGCTGGGATCTAAAGGTCAGTGAGTGAAACATCAGTAGTGGGAAAGTTACTGGAGGGGATCCTAAGAGACATTATACTTCGGTATTTATAAAGGCAAGGATAAGTTCAAGTTTCTGCATGTAAACGTCTCTGAAGATCTATCCTGGGCCCAACACATTGATGCAATTACAAAGAAGGCACAAGAGTAGCCATGTTTCATTAGGAGTTTGAGGAGACTTGGTATGTCACCAAAGGCTCAGGTAAATTTGTACAGATGTACAGTGGACAGCATTCTAACTGGTTGTATCACCATCTGGTATTGAAGGGCCACTGCACAGGATCAGAAAAAGCTGCAGAAAGTTGCAAATTCAGCCAGCTCCATCATGGACAATAGCTTCCCCAGCACTGTGGACATCTTCATAAGGCAATGCCTCAAAAAGGCAGCATCCATCATTAAGGACCCCCTTCACCCAGGACATGCTTACAAAAAGAGCAAGAAAAGTAACATTTTATATATGAAAAACTTTTCTTGCTCTCTTTTTGCACTACTGAATTAATTTTTTAATACAGTGGATTCCAATTAATTGGGCTTTTGGTTAAACAGGATAGGCACTCTCAAAGAACAAAATCGAATCAAGAAAATAGCCAGGATTCACTTCCTTTATTTGGGACACCATGACGCTTTATTAGACTACAGCTGAACAGTTTCCAACTAGCACCAGTCATTTGTACTGTGTGGCCATTAAACATTACACTGTACTTGGAGTGAACAGTTTTTAAATAAATCAGTTGCGTGTGTTTGTGTTTAAAATCTTTTGTCACTTTAGTTGGTGTGAAATAAGCAGTAAGACAGTTCAGAACTGTTTTGATTACTGCTTTCAAGTATTCTAGTTCAGAGGTACCAGAAACAGCCAGGAATGAAAATAAAGTGATTTCACTAATTTAACAAGTTAGGAACTACAAAGAATTTGAAGGTATCAACCATAATCTTGAATGTTACAATGAAAATTAAGATTTGGAGGACGCAATCGTTGAAAGCATTGTATGAAAGCAGTCCACTATTTGCACTAGGGGTCTGTGCTAATTTTAGTCAAGCAAAAGAACACAGTAGCATACACTGGATGGATTCCTCCATTGATAACTATTAGGAACTAATACATAGTTTATGTATTTATTAGTAGTGTTGGTAGTGTTCCAATTTCTTTCTGTATTTCATTGAAGTACATACTTTGTTACTCAATTAAACAATTTTTTTAATATACCTTTTTAACTATTTCCATAAAATTCAGCTAATTGGACCAGCAGCTTAATTGCTCCAAAATGTTCTGGCCCTACTGTCTCCCAATGAACTCTTATTGTAATTTATAGTTTTTTATTATTATGTATTGCACTGTACAGCTGTTGCAAAACAACAAATTTCACAGCATATGCCAGTGATATTAAATCTGATTCTGATTCAGATTAGGGATAGCCAGCAAGCTTTGTGCATGGGAAACCATGATTCATGAATTTGCTTGAGTTTCTGTGAAGAGGTCGCTAAGAAAATTGATGTGGGCAGGGTGGTAGACTTGTCTGCATGGACTTTCAAAAGGCTTTTGTCAAGGTACCAAACGGTAGGTTAGTTTACAAGTTCAGTTCCAGTAGAATCTAAGTGAGCTAAGCCAACTGGAAGAAGACAGGGCGATGGTGGAGGGTTGTTCTTCATTGTCAGTGGTGTTCCACAGGGTTTAGTGCTGATCTACCGTTGCCACATACATACAAACTATTAACAATGGGTGAGAATATAGGTAACATAATTAGTAAGTCTGCACATAACATTAAAGTTGTTGGTACTGTAAAGAAGGTTGTCCAAGGATACAACAGGGTGTTGATTACGTGGGAAAATAGGTAAAGGAATAGCACCTGGGGCTTAACTTACAAGGGCAAAGTGGCATTTTGAGAAGTCAGAGCAAAACATACACAATTAACGACAGAGCCCTATGGAGTGTTGTAGAACAGAGACTTATAAGTATGAGTCATAGTTCTCTGACAGAGGTAACATGGGAGTGTACGGCATGCTTGCCTTCATTGAGCAGGGCACTAAGAACAAGAATTGGTTTGTCATTGTTACAGCTGTACAAGATGTTAGCAAGACCACACCTGGAACAGAGTGTGCAGTTTCAGTTACCAGACTGTAGGAAGGAATTAATTAAGTGAGAGGATGCAGAAAAGATCAGAACTGAAAGCCTAGTTACAAGGAGAAATTGGATAAGCTGGGACTGTTTTCCTCAATGAAGGAGGGTGCTGGGTAACCTTGAGGAATAAAATCACAAGGGGATAAATAAGATGGCATGTCAGTCTTTTTCCTGTTAGTGGTGTTTAAAACTAGAGGCCACAGGTTTAAGGTCAGACAGGACCAGAAGCAAGTATTTTCACACAGAATAGCAGGTAAATACCAGAGGAAGTGGTAGCGACAAGTACAATTACAACAATTAAAAGACTTTCAGGCAGGTACACGGATAGGAAAGACTCAGTGTCAAATGGCCAAAATGCAGGCAACTGGAACCAACTCAAGAAGGCACGTCAGTTAGCATGGATGAGTTAGGCTGAAGAGCCTGTTTATGTGCTATTTAACTCTATGAAACTGAAAAAACAAAGGCTAAGCTCAGCAAGTGAATAAACATCTCTCTTGGAAGGCTACAAGGAGGAACAGGAAGTTTACATTTGTGTAATATCTCCTTAGAAAGAGCCCCCTACATCCAGGATGAAAGGCAGACTAACCATCGAGCCAATGGAAGCCCAAAGGAACGTGGGGATTGCGTTTGGATAGTTTAACATTGTGTACCTAGCCAGCTATCTTATATAGATAATATCCTTACCAATTTTTCAACAATATTATTAGCGGTATTAGAGAGAGTACTTGTATATTAAGAGACAAATAAATAAAGTTCAAATAATCTGCCTTACTCTTTGGGAGGAAATAGCAAAAAAAAGAACAAGATCGAATTAACCGTCGATAATTCAATAGTCTTGTGCAGGATACCAGTGTCTGCCACAAAAAATTTAGGTGCTCCTGATCTCAATCTGAATGTGACTCCATCTAAATGACCATATTCCAAGTCCAATAGTTAACCACTACCTAGTCAGGTAGCAGATACATGAAACGTATACCAGGAGAGAATAATAGCTATTAGATTAATTTTAAAAAATAAATACGTAAGAAAAATAATTAGTGCAATAATAATATTAATAATTTTTCCCCCAATTGAGAGAATTCAGTGTTTCTTTAAGATGCAGCTTAATTAGTCACATTGGGACTACCTGCTCCCAAGATAACAAGTAGACTTTAGATGGGGCAGGATTTTAAATTTTTAAATAGCCTTTACTTTCTTATGTACATTTCCTACTTTTAATGTTCAGATAAAAGTACATGTTACTAACATTCCAATAGCAACTGCAAGACAGAATAGATTTAGAACTTGCATATCAAGTTTTTCGCAGCCTGTCTGATAATTCATAAATAAGATTATAAATGCAATATGGATCAGAACATTCACTTAGATTTAACTAATGGTAATGTTTCAATTCTAGGAAAATGTGGGAAATCAAACAGTAAAAGAATGTTCTTGGAATCTAATTGAACAAATTAAAACATTTGCTTTGGACAATGTGTTAAATCATTACATTACATTCTGATTCTGTACAAAGTAATCAAAGTTACCTGATGTTTTCCACAACTTCGGGTGTGTGGAAGAACTGAGGTGAACTAACAATGACAGAATTGTCTAATTTTTCCACTAACAGGTTACATAAATCTTCCATCTTGCCAAAATCACTGAATATTACACTGACCTAGGAAAGGGCAAAAACAGTGTTTTTTTAAAAGCAAATTCAAATAAAAAGTACAAAACTTCCTGAACTTTATATGACCTTATAACTGATAAACCATCAATTCTGTTTTATCTAACAACTGTAGTATTTATTCATTTTCCTTCAAATTGAAGGTCACAATAAGAAATTGTCAATGTTATTTCAAAGATTAACATGATATGCATTTAATGCAGGTTGATGTCTTTTGCTGCTTTCACTATTCACAGATATGAGATGTAAGTATATTCTGTTCCACATTCTAGGATTATATAATGGTTAGCTGTCTAGAGCAGCGGTCCCCGACCACTGGGCCGCGAGGAAGCGATATGATTTGGTCAGCTGCACCTTTCCTCATTCCCTGTCACGGCCACTGATCAGCCATTATGCATGCGAGGTCATGACCTGCGCGTCATCCATGTCAGGGCGGGAAGGCAATCAACTCCTCGAGCTTGCAAATGACGACGGGCTGAAAAGTATGTTTGACATCACATCTCTGTCGGCATTTTGGATCAAAGTCAAGGCTAAATATCTTCAGATAGCCACTAAAGCACTGAAAACGTTGCTTTCATTTCCAACATTTTTCTACTAAGCGGAGTTTTCTGCAATGAATGCAACGAAAACTAAATTGCGGAATAGACTGGACATAAGGAACCCCCTTCGAGTATCGATGTCTCCCATCACCCCTTGATAGAACGGTGTTGTTGCGGGGAAACAAGCCCAGGGCTCCCGCTGATTCAGCGATATTGGTGTGTTGCAATGATTTTATATATTCATACGGGGAAATATACATGCTGTGTGTTTAATATCCAAATGTTACTTAAAATGTTATGATGCTATTGACTTATAAGTGACCTATATAACCATATAACAATTACAGCACGGAAACAGGCCATCTCGGCCCTTCTAGTCCGTGCCGAACGCTACTCTCACCTAGTCCCGCCGACCTGCACTCAGCCCATAACCCTCCATTCCTTTCCTGTCCATATACCTATCCAATTTTTCTTTAGATGATAATATCGAACCTGCTTCTGCCACTTTTACTGGAAGTTCGTTCAACACTTCAAGCTCCCCTGATAATTGACTTATCATTATATCCATGCGAGGAAAATATACGCTGTGTGTTTAATATTAAATTTGTTAGATAAACCCGTTTAGAAACAAAATTGAGTGTATTACCCACTTATCACCTATATTCCGGTAGTGATTAACACCCATCCCCATGAACAGAATCGCCAAAAAGGATTTGCTTGGGGGGGGGGAAGGAATCGGCAGGTCACGACACGCATGCGCATTGGTGCCCGCACAAGGCTTCATGGTCATTATAGCCTTTTGGGTAAACAACGCATTTGACTGCTACTCTTGTTCGTTGGCAACCCTAACCCTAACCCGCCCCCCGTCGGCCGGTCCGCAAGAATATTGTCAATATTAAACCGGTCCGCAGTGCAAAAAAAGGTTGGGGACCCCTGGTCTAGAGCATTCAAAAATGAAAGAGCGATCTAAGCAAGTAAATTCCCCATAAAATTTTCAATTATTTTACTTGATCCACACAATAATAGGTTTAAACTCCAAAACTCACTTTTGATCGGCTTGCTAGTCATTTTAAAATTTAACGTACACTTGAAGTAAGGGTACAGGGGGACACACAATTTGTCACAAGTCAAACAGAAGGCAGCTATTTGGGTAACAGATGAATGATAGAAAGTTCTGGAACTGGGAGATACAGAACACTGTATTTACTGGACATCTGAAACAAAAAGGAATGCTGCAAATAGCTATAATCTTTAAAGAGGGAAAACTAGCTTATTTATTTATTATCATTATTTATTAAATCTAAGGTCAGGGATTATATGGGAGGCAGGGTTTGAGGGTCGGCACAACATTGTGGGCCGAAGGGCCTGTACTATGCTGTACTATTCTATGTTCTATGTTCTATTTCATGTTACAAGTGGATAAGCTTACATCAGAACTGTTTGTTTTTAGAGACAGGCAAAATAGTGATGGCTACCGGAAAATGTTGAGTTCAATACTAATTCCTGAGAGCTACAATACATTTAAACGGAAGATGATGTGGCGTTCCTTGAGCTTACATAGGCTTCATTAAAATAGCATAAGAGACCAAAAGCAGATCTGGATGTGCAGGAGTAGAACGGGTAATTAAAGTGCCAATGGAAACTCAAGATTTTTGTAAAGCAGTCACCCACTGTTTTCAGTCATTTCAAGAGGAGAGCACGTATTGTGAATAGAGAATTGAATTCTCGATTAGAAGTACATGTGAATTGCTGTTTCACATCAAACAACTGTTCAAGTAGCTGAATGGTGAGATAGGAGGAGGTAAATTGGCAGGTATGGCATCTCTAGTTTTTGGCTGATAAGTGCATGTGGTTGAGCAAACCATAGAGTTGTAAATGCTCCCTTTGGGATACTGGAAGGGAAGGCAAGGAGAGGGAAGACGTATCTGGTGGTGGAATCTCAAAAGAATGAGCAAGTAACAGATACTGTGCCACTGAACATGTTGGCTGAATGTGCCTCCAAAGGAAAAACTCCTCTGGCTGGAAGGCGAGCAATGAGAATGCAGTGTTTGAAACAGAGTGAAGATCTAATCAATTATTATAAAAGCAAAGGTATTATCAAGGAAACAAGGAAGACATCTTAAAGATATGGGAGGCTTGCCATCAAAATGGCTGTGGTGGGGACAGAAAAAACCTGGGACAAAAGAATGCTTACAAAAGCAGGGAGAGAGGATTTTTAGTCAACATAGCTGCAGGAATTTAGTCACTCCATATCTTCTCAGAAGGAGATAGAAAAGCCACAAAAGGGAAGGGAAGAGTGATATATCGACCACTAGAAAGTGGGAGAAGAATAGAAATTGAGAGCAAAATTAAAATATTTGAGTCTTGTACTTTTTCCAGGAAGCAGCAACAGCTAGTACCAGAAAACAAGCCAAGAACTTGAGTAAGTCTGAAACAATGACTGATGGGCCTTGGGTGCATATGAGAATTCATAATAACACCTTTAAAATCCTGAATACTTTAAAAAAAAGTGTTTAAAGTAAAAGAAATAACTGGATGATTTTGGCAGTAGGTGGATGCTCTGGAAGCTAACAGTCATTATCAATAATGGAAGTCTCAGAGCAGGATGCACGTTGAGCAAAATGAGAGCAGTAAACTAAGCCTTGAAAAGTACCCTACCTAGTAAACTAATTAACTCACTGCCATAAAGAAAATAAAATGTACAAATTCTATCAACAAGACTGAAATTTACAAATACATTTGCTAGTACTCTACAATTATATATGTAACTGAAATGAACTGTTCGTATTTAGCAATCAACTTTGCCTTTTCAAATGAAATCAAAACCGATGGTAACAAATATTTATTTGGCCATAATTATTATAATCAATTTATTGCCATGGATAGCTTATACCCTGCATGTTCTTACAAGTTTATGCAAAATTAAAAAAGATGGTACCTCTGCTTCCATCTGATAGCCATTTTCAATTCGGCGAAAATCCTTAGTCACTATAATATTGTCTTCCTACAATAGAAAAAAAACTTCAAAAAAATGCTGTAGATAAGAGTGCAGACTGTACTTAGAATAAAATTACTGCCCACTGAATGCATGCATTACCTTATCAGCAAGCAACCCTCAAGTTATTTCTCACTGGTCAATAGAAGACATTTATTTCAATATAGCATGAATAAAATTCAGAGATAAAATTCAAAATTAATTTCCACAATCATTCGCAACAGTGAAATGAATTGATTGATAAATCGTATGTTAGATATTGGAATTTTCAAATAATGGGAGTTATAAGCCTTTAGATTTTTCTTGAGTTAGTGCAGGGATGAGCTTGAGAATTGTTTTATCAAGAGAAATGGGTTGAGTGCCGGATAAAAGAAAAATGGTTTCCAATTGTTCTAAAAAAAACAGAACCTCTTCTCTCTTGCTGGAAGGAAAAGGAAATCATGATTTAAGACAACCTTTAACAGTTGAGGGAAGTACTCCAAAGATCTTACCTGCAATTTGGGCAATAATGCGGTCCTGTGTTCCTAGATAGCCATTTTACTACCACTATTCCATCAGTGCCCCTGCTAAGAACAGACAGCCCAGCTATTTTCTGTAAGAGCCAACTATTTACTATGTAGGTCTGTACTTTAAGATAGAAGTACAAGAGGTACAAGAGCCTGTTGACCCCCAGTCAATGTTTTAGAAATAGCTTCATTCTCTCTGCCACCAGAACACGAACTCTTTGTTTTGCGCATTTTGTAATTTATACAACAGCTTCCACAACATATATCAGTGACAATAAACCTGATTCTGTTGTACATTAATTGATTTTCTGCAAGTTAATTAATTAAATGTTTATTGTTCACATGAAATTGTTCCAAATTTCTGAACAATATTCCATTTGGTTTTGTTGTAACAATTAATCTACCTTTGATCCTGTCATAAATACTACAATGGATCACTTTTGTTATGTATTGACAGTGAAGTTCTATTTCCACAAAGTGCTTCAATTTTGGTCACAAATATCAAAATTCCAAATGAAGCAACCTGAATAAATTTTGCTCTCTGGCATGCAAATGATAACCCTTTCATTTAGATGAATCAATCTTGTGTCAAACTTTGATTACTTTTATATGCAGAAATAAAATTTAAGCTCCACGATCTATACATTACTGTTCACATGTACTTAATTCTGTCTTAGTCTCTCACAAAAGAAAATACTGTCTCAACAATCAATGTAAAAATAGTATTCCTCTCCCAACTCTCTCTCTCATCTTGGATCAAACACTTTTCAATGTAATTTTTAAACTCACATCAATTCCATATCGAAATTGTTATTAATGCAAGTTTGTTACTATCCATACAAAATTTTCACTGACAGTTGTAGTAATAATAAATTCCCGTTGATGGCACTGGTGATATGTTAGAAATGCCAATATGCCATGCCCTTCCAACTCTATGTTTGCTATTAAACAAACGGCAGAATCTATATTGTACTATCTAAGTATATCTTCAGAATAATGCTCTAAATATTTAATCAGAACAAGGCAATCACTATTGTAAACAATTAAGATGGAAATCTTGAGAAACACATACACAAAATGTGGGATTCCAGTTTAAGATGGGGCTGCTAAAACGCAGCAACTTCTCGCTGGTGGCTAACGAAACAGGGAAAACAACTAAATACTTTGTTAATCACACATTTTCTGCCAAATAATCATTGTAAGTAATAGTCTGTAACTTCACGTTAGACCTGAAGGCAATTCAATGTGGCAGTACAGAGGCAAGGTGAGGTGGCAGGCCTGTCCCTGAGAGCGAAGAAGACCAGAGTTTCAATCATTTTAAGCACCATGCCAAACCTGAAAGATCAGCTACAGGCCAAATCAAGGCGGTGAGGTCCAGGTACCAAAGTGTACCAAATCCACTCAACTTGATGTTTGGATGGAAATTTATGTGCCATACTAAATCCATAATGTTAGTTACAGGCCAAATCAAGGCAGTGAGGTCTGGGCACCACAGTGTACCCAATCAACTGAATTCGATGTTTGGATGGAGACATAAGCAAAGGGCTGAATCGGAAAGGACAAGTGTGGGCCGAATCAAAGTGGTGTCGTCCTGGCCCCAGAGCAATTGAATCTGATGTTTGGACATCGATTCAGGCACTAGGCCAGACTGAAAACATCAGGACATTGGGGCCCGAGGTGAGGGACGGACCGGTTCTGATCACTGCTCCACGACTCGGCTCTGCATTGAACGATGGGACTCTCTTTGTGGTCATCCAATTCAGAACGCTGCTTGCTTGTGGTTATTGTTTCATGGGCATGAGGTGTTTTTTCCTCTCTGCACATTGGTTGTTTGACAATCTTTAAAAATTTTTTTTTTGAAGTTTCTTTGTTTCGTGGCTGCCTGTTAGGAGATGAATCTCAAGGCTGTATAATGTTTGCATACTTTACATATGGTGGTGCTAGAAAGTTTGTGAACCCTTTAGAATTTTCTCTATTTCTGCATAAATATGACTTAAAATGTGATCAGATCTTCACACAAGTCCTAAAACTAGATAGAAAACCCAATTAAATAACACAAAAACATATTTGTTCATTTTTCTTTGAGAAAAATGATCGATTATTACATGTATTTGATGGAAAAAGTATGTGAACCTTTGCTTTCAACAACTGTTCATCAGCCCTGCACATTGGCTTGGAGGAATTTTAGGCCATTCCTCCTTGCAAAACTTCTTCAACTCTGGGAAGTTGCTGGGCTTCCTTGCATGAATTGCTTGCACAACATTTCTATAGGATTAAGGTCAGGACTATGACTCACCCATTCCAAAACATTAATTTTCTTCTTTTTAAACCATTCTGTTGTTGATTTCCTCATCTTTCAGATCATTGTCTTGTTGTATTATCCAACTTCTATTAAGCTTGAGGTGACAGATTGCTATCCTGACATTCTCCTGTAAAATGTCTTGATACACTTTTAAATTCATTGTTTCCTCAATGATTGCAAGCTGTCCAGACCCTGAGGCAGCAAAGTAGCTCCAAACCATGATGCTCCACAGTTGGGATGAGGTTTTGGTATTGGTGTGTAGTGCTCTTTTTCCTCCAAACATAGCAATATGCATTTCTGTCAAAAAGTTCAACTTTTGTCTCATCTGTCCACAGAACATTGTTCCAAAAGGGTTTTTAGGACATCCAGGTGGTCTTTTGCAAAACTTGTGGTGTGCAGCAATGTTTTTGTTTTGGAGACCAATGGTCTCCTCCATGGTGTCCTTCCGTGAACACCATTCTTGTTCAGTGTTTTTCTTATAGTGGACACAAGACCAGAGACTTCAGCACGTTCTAGAGATTACTACAGGTCTTTTGCTGTTATCCCTGGGTTCTTTTTCACCTCCTTCAACATTGCATATTGTGCTCTTGGTGTGATCTTTGCAGGATGCCCACTCCTAAGGAGAGTAGCAACAGTACTGAGTTTCCTCCATTTGTAGACAATTTCTCTTACTGATGAACACTCAGGTCTTTAGAAATACTTTTTTAGCCTCTTCCAGCTTCATGCATCCCTACAATTCTTCTTCTAAGATTCTCTGAAAGTTGTTTCGATTGAGGCAATAAACAGACTCTGTTTGAGAAGAGCAGGCTCTGTCAGTAACCTGACTTTGTGCTTTGTGTGTCTTTTTTATAGGGCAGGGCACCTCTACAATGCACACCTCCAATATCACCTCATTGATTGGAATGACTGGGACTGGGACTGGGAGTTACTCTATTGTCGCCAAACAATTGATACTAGAACGTGCAATCATCATAGCGATATTTGATTCTGCACTTCCCACTCCCTGGATTACAAACCTATAGTAAATATTAAAAATTTAAATTATAAATCATAAATAGAAAATAGAAAATGGAAAGTAAGGTAGTGCAAAAAACCGAGATGCAGGTCTGCATATTTGGAGGGTACGGCCCAGATCTGGGTCAGGATCTGTTCAGCAGTCTTATCACAGTTGGAAAGAAGCTGTTCCCAAATCTAGCCGTACGAGTCTTCAAGCTCCTGAGCCTTCTCCCGGAGGGAAGGGGGATGAAAAGTGTGTTGGCTGGGTCGGTCGTTTCCTTGATTATCCTGGCAGCACTGCTCCGACAGCGTGCGGTGTAAAGTGAGTCCAAGGACGGAAGATTGGTTTGTGTGATGTGCTGCGCTGTGTTCACAATCTTCTGCAGCTTCTTCCGGTCTTGGACAGGACAACTTCCAAACCAGGTTGTGATGCACCTTAGAAGAATGCTTTCTACGGTGCATCTATAAAAATTAGTGAGGGTTTTAGGGGACAGGCCAAATTTCTTTAGCTTTCTCAGGAAGTAAAGGTACTGGTGGGCCTTCTTGGCAGTGGACTCTGCTTGGTTGGACCAAGTCAGGTCATTTGTGATATTGACCCCCAGGAACTTAAAGCTTTTGACCTGTTCCACTTGCGCACCACTGATGTAAATTGGGTCGTGCGGTCCACGACTCCTTCTGAAGTCAACAACCAATTCCTTCATCTTGCTGACGTTGAGGGATAGGTTATTGTCTTCGCACCATGCCACCAGGTTCTTAATTTCCTCTCTGTACTCAAACTCATCATTATCCGAGATACGGCCTACAATTGTTGTGTCATCAGCAAACCTATATATTGAGTTTGATGGAAACTTGGCTACACAATCATGGGTGTACAGTGAGTACACTAGGGGGCTGAGTACACAGCCTTGTGGGGCACCGGTGCTCAGAGTGATTGTAGAGGACAGCTCGTACCCTATTTTTACAGCCTGGGTCCTGACTGTGAGGAAGTTGAAACTCCAGCTGCAGATCTGAGTGCGAAGGCCCAGGTTCTGGAGCTTAGGAATCAGTTTATTTGGAATAATGGTATTAAAGGCAGAGCTGTAGTCAATGAAAAGGAGCCTGAATAGGAGCCTCAATGAATAGAGATAGAGATAGTCATAGTCATACTTTATTGACCCCGGGGGAAATTGGTTTTCGTTACAGTTGCACCATAAATAATTAAATAGTAATAAAACCATAAATAGTTAAATAGTAATATGTAAATTATGCCAGAAATAAGTCCAGGACCAGCCTATTGGCTCAGGGTGTCTGACCCTCCAAGGGAGGAGTTGTAAAGTATGATGGCCACAGGCAGGAATGACTTCCTATGACGCTCTGTGTTGCATCTTGGAGGAATGAGTCTCTGGCTGAATGTACTCCTGTGCCCACCCAGTACATTATGTAGTGGATGGGAGACATTGTCCAAGATGGCATGCAACTTGGACAGCATCCTCTTTTCAGACACCACCGTCAGAGTGTCCAGTTCCATCCCCACAACATCACTGGCCTTACAAATGAGTTTGTTGATTCTGTTGGTGTCTGCTACCCTCAGCCTGCTGCCCCAGCACACAACAGCAAACATGATCGCACTGGCCACCACAGACTCGTAGAACATCCTCAGCATCGTCCGGCAGATGTTGAAGGACCTCAGTCTCCTCAGGAAATAGAGACGGTTCTGACCCTTCTTGTAGACAGCCTCAGTGTTCTTTGACCAGTCCAGTTTATTATCAATTCGTATCCCCAGGTATTTGTAATCCTCCACCATGTCCACACTGACCCCCTGGATGGAAACAGGGGTCACCGGTACCTTAGCTCTCCTCAGGTCTACCACCAGCTCCTTAGTCTTTTTCGCATTAAGCGGCAGATAATTCTGCTCACACCATGTGACAAAGTTTCCTACCGCAGCCCGGTACTCAGCCTCATCTCCCTTGCTGATGCATCCAACTATGGCAGTCATTAGAAAACTTCTGAAGAGAAAGAGATAGAGATAGAGATAGAGGACTGCAAGCAGGAGCTAGCAACAGTAATGGGGGAAGTTCGATACTTTCCCATGCCCAAAGGATTGGGTGAATGAGCGGCACACAGTGCATATTGGATATGTGACTGTCACTTCATATGATCTATACGTGATTTTCGGAGTATTCTGTGGCAACCACTTTCGTTAACCCTTACATGTATTCGGGTGTTATGTGGTGACCATTTGTGCTAAGGAATATTCCGTGACTGTCATCTTGTAATATCTCTACATGGATTTCGGAATACAACACAATGGCTGAGATCTTCTGTGACTGTTACTTCATTTTCCCAGCGTGGAACCTGTGGAATTCTTCATGATCGTCTCCTTGCTGCTTCCCGCATGCATGCTGAGCTCGTTGACTTCATCAACTTTCACCCCTCAAGTTTACCTGGTCCATTTCCGACACCTCCCTCCCCTTTCTAGATCTTTCTGTCTCTATCTCTGGAGACAGCTTATCTACTGATGTCTACTATAAGCCTACTGACTCTCACAGCTATCTGGACTATTCCTCTTCACACCCTGTCTCTCGCAAAAATGCCATCCCCTTCTTGAAATTCCTCCGTCTCCGCCACATCTGCTCTCAGGATAAGGCTTTTCATTCCAGGACGAGGGAGATGCCCTCCTTTTTTAAAGAAAGGGACTTCCCTTCTTCCACTATCAACTCTGCTCTCAAACACATCTTCCCCATTTCACGCACATCTGCTCTCACTCCATCCTCCTGCCACCCCACTAGGAATAGGGTTCCCCTGGTCCTCACCTACCACGCCACCAGCCTCTGGGTCCAACATATTATTCTCCGTAACTTCCGCCACCTCCAACGGGATCCCACCACTAAGCACATCTTTCCCTCCCCCCCCGCTCTGCTTTCCGCAGGGATCGCTCCCTATGCGACTCCCTTGTCCATTCGTCCCCCCCTTCCCTCCTGGCACTTATCCTTGTAAGCGGAACAAGTGCTACACATGCCCTTACATTTCCTCCGTTACTGCCATTCAGGGCCACAGACAGTCCTTCCAGGTGAGGCGACGCTTCACCTGTGAGTCGGCTGGGGTGATATACTGTGTCCGGTGCTCCCTACGTGGCCTTCTATATACTGGCGAGACCCGACGCAGACTGGGAGATCGTTTTGCTGAACACCTACACTCTGTTCGCCAGAGAAAGCAGGATCTCCCAGGGGCCACACATTTTAATTCCACATCCCATTCCCATTCTGATATGTCTATCCACGGCCTCCTCTGCTGTAAAGATGAAGCCACACTCAGGTTGGAGGAACAACACCTTATATTCCGTCTGAGTAGCCGCCAACCTGATGGCATGAAGATTGACTTCTCTAACTTCCGCTAATGCCCCACTGCCCCCTTGTACCCCATCCGTTATTTATTTATATACACACATTCTTTCTTTCTCTCTCCTTTTTCTCCCTCTGTCCCTCTGACTATACCCCTTGCCCATCCTCTGGGTTATAGACAATAGGTGCAGAAGTAGACCATTTGGCCCTTCGAGCCTGCACCGCCATTCTGAGATCATGGCTGATCAGCTACTATCAATACCCGGTTCCTGCCTTGTCCCCATAACCCTTGATTCCCCTATCCATAAGATACCTATCTAGCTCCTTCTTGAAAGCATCCAGAGAATTGGCCTCCACTGCCTTCTGAGGCAGCGTGTTCCACACCTCCACAACTCTCTGGGAGAAGAAGTTCCTCCTCAACTCTGTCCTAAATGACCTACCCCTTATTCTTAAACCATGCCCTCTGGTACTAGACTCTCCCAGCATCTGGAACATATTTCCTGCCTCCATCTTGTCCAATCCCTTAATAATCTTATATGTCTCAATCAGATCCCCCCTCAATCTCCTTAATTCTAGCGTGTACAAGCCCAGTCTCTCTAACCTCTCTGCGTAAGACAGTCCGGACATCCCAGGAATTAACCTAGTGAACCAACACGCTGCACCTCCTCCACAGCCAGGATGTCCTTCCTTAACCCCGGAGACCAAAATTGCACACAATACTCCAGGTGTGGTCTCACCAGGGCCCTGTACAAATGCAAAAGGATTTCCTTGCTCTTGTACTCAATTCCCTTTGTAATAAAGGCCAACATTCCATTAGCCTTCTTCACTGCCTGCTGCACTTGCTCATTCACCTTCAGAGACTGATGAACAAGTACTCCTAGATCTCTTTGTATTTCACCCTTACCTAACTCCACACCATTCAGATAATAATCTGCCTTCCTGTTCTTGCTCCCAAAGTGAATAACCTCACACTTATTCACATTAAACGCCATCTGCCAAGTTTCTGCCCACTCACCCAGCCTATCCAAGTCACCTTGAATTCTCCTAACATCCTCATCACGTCACACTGCCACCCAGCTTAGTATCATCAGCAAACTTGCTGATGTTATTCACAATGCCTTCCTCTAAATCATTGACGTAAATCGTAAACAGCTGTGGTCCCAATACCGAGCCCTGTGGCACCCCACTAGTCACCACCTGCCATTCCGAGAAACACCCATTCACTGCTACCCTTTGCTTTTTGTCTGCCAACCAGTTTTCTATCCATGTCAATATCCTCCCCCCAATGCCATGAGCTCTGATTTTACCCACCAATCTCCTATGTGGTACGTTATCAAATGCCTTCTGAAAGTCAAGGTACATCACATCCACTGGATCTCCCACATCTATCTTCCTCGTTACATCTTTGAAAAACTCCAATAGATTAGTCAAGCATGATTTGCCATTGGTAAATCCATGCTGGCTCGGCCCAATCTTATCACTGCTATCAAGATATGTCGCTATTTCATCTTTAATAATGGACTCTAGCATCTTCCCCACTACTGATGTTAGGCTAACAGGGCGATAGTTCTCTGTTTTCTCCCTCCCTCCTTTCTTAAAAAGTGGGATAACATTAGCCATTCGCCAATCCTTAGGAACTGATCCTGAATCTAAGGAACATTGGAAAATGATCACCAATGCATCCGCAATTTCCAGAGCCACCTCCTTTAGTACCCTAGGATGCAGACCATCTGGACCTGGGGATTTGTTAGCCTTCAGTCCCATCAGTCTACTCATCACCGTTTCTTTCCTAATGTCAATCTGTTTCAGTTCCTCTGTTACCCTATGTCCTTGGCCCATCCATACATCTGGGAGATTGCTTGTGTCTTCCCTAGTGAAGACAGATCCAAAGTACTTATTAAATTCGTCTGCCATTTCTCTGTTTCCCATAACAATTTCTCCCAATTCATTCTTCAAGGGCCCAACATTGTTCTTAACAATCTTCCTTCTCTTCACATACCTAAAAAAACTTTTGCTATCCTCCTTTATATTCCTAGCTAGCTTGCGTTCATACCTCATTTTTTCTCCCCGTATTGCCTTTTTAGTTAAGTTCTGTTGCTCCTTAAAAATTTCCCAATCATCTGTCTTCCCATTCACCTTAGCTCTGTTATACTTCTTCTTTTTAATGCTATGCTATCCCTGACTTCCTTTGTCAACCACTGTGGCCACTTTCCCCCCTTTGAATCCTTCCTTCTCCGGGGGATGAACTGATTTTGCACCTTGTGCATTATTCCCAAGAATACCAGCCATTGCTGTTCCACTGTCTTTTCTGCTAGGATATCCGACCAGTGAACTTTGGCCAGCTCCTCCCTCATGGCTCCATAGTCTCCTTTGTTCAACTGCAATACTGACACTTCTGATCTGCCCTTATACCTCTCAACTTGCAGATAAAAACTTATCATATTATGGTCACTACCTCCTAATGGCTCCTTTACTTCAAGATCACTTATCAAATCCTGTTCATTGCACAACACTAAATCCAGAATAGCCTTATCCCTGGTCGGCTCTCGTACAAGCTGCTCCAAAAATGCATCCCGTAGGCACTCTACAAACTCCCTATCCTGGGGTCCAGTACCAACCTGATTTTCCCAGTTCACCTGCAAGTTGAAATCCCCCATAACTACTGCGACATTTCCTTTGCCACATGCCATTGTTAACTCCCTATTCGACTTGCACCCAATATCTATGCTACTGTTTGGGGGCCTGTAGATAACACCTATTAGGGTCTTTTTGCCCTTACTGTTCCTCAGTTCTATCCACACTGACTCTGCTTCTCCTGATTCTATGTTCCCCCCCTTGCAAGAGACTGAATCTCTTTCCTCACCAACAGGGCCACCCCACCCCCTCTGCCCACCTTTCTGTCCCTTCGATAGCACGTATACCCTTGTACATTCAATTCCCAGGTCTGATCCCCCTGCAGCCATGTCTCCGTTATCCCAACAACATCATAGTTACCCATTCGCACCTGAGCTTCAAGCTCATCCGCCTTATTTCTGACACTTCGCGGATTCAGATATAGAATTTTTAACCCATTTCTCCTCTCTCTGTTTAAATCGCTACCTATTGTGCATAACCCAGCTCCCCGAACTCTCACCGGGCTATACGCCCCTTGAACTTTGTTGTCCTTCTTAAATTTACTTACTCTTTCTGCACATTTAACTCCATGCTCCGTCAGACCATCCCTCTGCACATGTATCCTCCTTATCACTCGTTCCACCTCACCTTTCTCTACTTCACACTTAATATTCCAGAACCGTGTAATCCTCACCTGTCCTTTATACTTCATCTCGCTATCCTCTCTCACATTCTGGATCGCTGCCCCCTGCAAATTTAGTTTAAACCCCCCCAAGCAGCACTAGCAAACTTTCCTGCAAGAATGTTAGTACCCCTCCAGTTCAGGTGTAAACCATCCCATCGGAACAGATCCCACGTTCCCTGGAACAAAGCCCAATTATCTAAAAACCTGAAGCCCTCCCTCCTGCACCATCCTCTCAGCCACATATTGATCTGTATAATTCTTCTGTTCCTCAACTCACTCACATGTAGCACAGGTGGCAATCCTGAGATTGTTACCCTGGAGGTCCTGCCCTTCAGCTTCGCACCTAACTCCCTGAACTCACTACGCAGGACCCCTCATTCTTCCTACCCACGTCGTTGGTCCCTACATGGACCACAACATCTGGATTCTTGCCCTCCCTCTCGAGAATAACTTGCACCAGATCTGAGATGTCCCGGACCCCGGCACCAGGGAGGCAACATACCATCCGAGACTCCCGATCTCCCCCACAAAATCTCCTATTTGCCCCCCTGACTATAGAATCCCCTATCACTACCGCTGTCCTCTATTCCCTCCTCCCCTTCTATGTCGAGGGTCCAACCTCAGTGCCAGAGGCAGGACCACTGCAACTTGTTCCTGGTAGGTCATCCCCACCAACAGTATCCAAAACGGTATACTTATTGTTGATGGGAATGGCCACAGGGGTGCTCTGCACTCTCTGCCTGCTCCCCCTCCATCTCCTGACAGTCACCCAGTTGCCTACCTCCCGTTTTTTCGGTGTGACTACCTCCCAATAACTCTTATGTATCTCTGTCTCTGCCTCCCGAATGATCCGTAGTTCATCCAGCTCCAATTTCCTAACTCGCTCTGATAGGAGCTGCAGCTGGATGCACCTTCTGCAGGTGTGGTCATCAGGGACAACTGCATTGACCCTGACCTCCCACATACTGCATACGGAGCACACCATTGCTCTAACTATCTCCCCACTACCTGATCCCAGATTAATCAGAATAAATGAGAAAGTACCTACTGACCTATCCACTGATGTCTACTATAAGTAACACTTCTCATGCTCTTAAACTTTTCGATGATTTTAAGTTCCCTGGCCCCCACCGCTTTATTTTCACCATGGATGTCCAGTCCTTATATACTTCCATCCCCCATCAGGAAGCTCTCAAAGCTCTACGCTTCTTTTTGGATTCCAGGCCTAATCAGTTCCCCTCTACCACCACTCTGCTCCATCTAGCGGAATTAGTCCTTACTCTTAATAATTTCTCCTTTGGCTCCTCCCACTTCCTCCAAACTAAAGGTGCAGCTATGGGCACCCGTATGGGTCCTAGCTATGCCTGCCTTTTTGTTGGGTTTGTGGAACAATCTATGTTCCGTGCCTATTCTGGTATCTGTCTCCCACTTTTCCTTCGCTACATCGATGACTGCATTGGCGCTGCTTCCTGCACGCATGCAGAACTCATTGACTTTAACTTTGCCTCCAACTTTCACCCTGCCCTCAAGTTTACCTGGTCCATTTGCGACACCTCCCTCCCCTTTCTAGATCTTTCTGTCTCTGTCGCTGGAGACAGCTTATCCGCTGATGTCTACTATAAGCCTACTGACTCTCACAGCTATCTGGACTATTCCTCTTCTCACCCTGTCTCTTGCAAAAACGCCATCCCCTTCTTGCAATTCCTCCGTCTCCGTCGCATCTGCTCTCAGGATGAGGCTTTTCATTCTAGGACAAGGAAGATGTCTTCCTTTTTTAAAGAAAGGGGCTTCCCTTCCTCCACTATCGACTGCTCTTAAACGCATCTCCCCCATTTCACGTACATCTGCTCTCACTCCATCCTCCCACCACCCCACTAGGAATAGAGTTCCCCTGGTCCTCACCTACCACCCCACCAGCCTCCGGGTCCAACATATTATTCTCCGTAACTTCCGCCACCTCCAACGGGATCCCACCACTAAGCACATCTTTCCCTCCCCCCCCTCTGCATTCCGCAGGGATCGCTCCCTACACAACTCCCTTGTCCATTCGTCCCCCCATCCCTCCTCACTGATCTCCCTCCTGGCACTTATCCGTGTAAGCGGAACAAGTGCTACACATGCCCTTACACTTCCTCCCTTACCACCATTCAGGGCCCCAAACAGTCCTTCCAGGTGAGGCATCACTTCACCTGTGAGTCGACTGGGGTGATATACTGCGTCCGGTGCTCCCGATGTGGCCTTTTGTACATTGGCGAGACCCGACGCAGACTGGGAGACCGCTTTGCTGAACATCTACGCTCTGTCCGCCAGAGAAAGCAGGATCTCCCAGTGGCCACACATTTTAATTCCACATCCCATTCCCATTCTGACATGTCTATCCACGGCCTCCTCTACTGTAAAGATGAAGCCACACTCAGGTTGGAGGAACAACACCTTATATTCCGTCTGGGTAGCCTCCAACCTGATGGCATGAACATCGACTTCTCTAACTTCCGCTAAGGCCCCACCTCCCCCTCGTACCCCATCTGTTACTCATTTTTATGCACACATCCTTTCTCTCACTCTCCTTTTTCTCCCTCTGTCCCTCTGAATATACCTCTTGCCCATCCTCTGGGTCACCCCCCCCTCCTTGTCTTTCTTCCCGGACCTCCTGTCCCATGATCCTCTCGTATCCCCTTTTGCCTATCACCTGTCCAGCTCTCGGCTCTATCCCTCCCTCTCCTGTCTTCTCCTATCATTTTGGATCTCCCCCTCCCCCTCCAACTTTCAAATCCCTTACTCACTCTTCCTTCAGTTAGTCCTGACGAAGGGTCTTGGCCTGAAACGTCGACTGCACCTCTTCCTACAGATGCTGCTTGGCCTGCTGCGTTCACCAGCAACTTTGATGTGTGTTACCTACTGACCTTACTTTTTTTCCTCAGCAAGCACGTACTCAGGCTCACTGATTACCTCTCACCGAAGACCCCCTTACGCCGAAGCCCACTGACCCAAAGCCCAGCACTCTGCTCCTGCGCACTCCGCTGCACACACCGACACTGCCCGCGCCTGAAAGTGGGCCTCTTTTTAAACTCCGCACTCGCCGCTGACGTCACCCGTGCCGGTGCAGTTTTACCTTCCTCCTCAGGTAATGCCTAGGTAGTCCCGATCTTCCTCGGCCTACCTACAACTGCTGATCCTCCGATCTCCAGTCGTCCGTCAACCTCGAGCACTCCTTGCTCCTGCACCGACGTTTTCTCCCCCTCCCCCTTTTCCTTCTCCCTGGGCCTCCTGTCCTATGATCCTCTCATATCCCTTTTGCCAATCACCTGTCCAGTTCTTGGCTCCATCCCTCCCCCTCCTGTCTTCTCCTATCATTTTGGATCTCCCCCTCCCCCTCCCACTTTCAAATCTCTTACTAACTCTTCCTTCAGTTAGTCCTGACGAAGGATCTCAGCCCAAAACGTCGACTGTACCTCTTCCTAGAGATGCTGCCTGGCCTGCTGCGCTCACCAGCAACTTTGATGTCAATAATCAGCACATTGGTTTTGCTGACATTGAGTGAAAGAGGAGGTTGTTGCGGCACCATTCATCCAGATTTTCTATCTCCCTCCTATATGCTGTTTTGTTATCACCTTTGATCTGGCCAACAACATTTGTGTCATCAGCATACTTAATATGGCACTGGAGGTGCACTTAACTGTATTTAAGCCATTTAGCCTGTCAAGTCTGTTCCACCTTTCAATCATAGTTAAATTCAAAAAGCCTAATCCTAAAGGTCTTCCTTGGCTTAATGAATAACTTAAGGAACTTACTTCCTTATTTAATACCACCTGCTCTTTTATTCTGAGTACTGTTGCTCCCCTTGAATTCAAAAAGCCTAAGCCTAAAGGTCTGCCTTGGCTTAATGACACCACCAGAGCCCTGAGGAGGAAGTGCAGAATATCCAAACGAAAGTGGAAGATTCAAATTTCCTTTGAAATTTTGAGATACAATCTTCACAAATATCAGGATGCAGTTAAGGCTGTAAGAGCAAAATACTTTTCTGACCTAATTTCGAACAACTCTCATAATCCCAAGGTCTTATTCAGTACCGTAAATTCTGTCATTTGTCCTGCCCCCAGCATTAGTTTAGATGTGTCCCCTGCTAAATGTGAAGAATTTTAAAAATTCTTCATTAGCAAAGTTGAAGATATTAGAATGACCATTTGCCCCCCCTCCACCCGTGACCTAACTGTCTCACTGGTCTGTTCATCCAAACTGGACTGTTTCCAACCCATCACGCTACCCTCCCTTACAAAGATTGTTTCCACCATGAAACCTGTAACCTGCCCCTTTGACATTGTCCCCACTGCCCTCCTGAAGGATGTCTTTGACATAGCCAGTCCCAGCATCCTCTCTATTATCAACAGTTCCCTGGCCACTGGTACAGTTCCAACCCGTTTCAAGCGTGCCGTGGTCCAGTCCCTCCTGAAAAAACCCAAATTAGACCCTACCTTAACTAGTAACTACAGACCTATTTCTAAACTTCCATTCCTGTCAAAGATTCTCTAAAAGGTTATTCTTAGTCAATTGCTGCCCTACCTACACCAAAACAACATCTTGGAAAGATTTCAGTGAGGTTTTAAGGCTTATCATAGCACAGAGTCTGCCCTGCTGAAAGTGTGCAATGATCTCCTCCTCTCTACCGACTCAGGTGACTCTGCCATCCTAATTCTTCCTGACCTCAGCGCAACATTCGATACTGTGGATCATGCCATTTTAATAGACCGTCTCCAGTACGGGTTTGGTGTTGATGGCACTGCCTTGAATTGGTTCATATCCTGCTCAAAAATAGAAGCTTCTCCGTCAACATAAGCAAATTTTCCTCTTCTCCAGCTAGTTTCTCCTGTGGGGTCCCACAAGGCTCCATCGTGGGTCCTATTCTTTTCTCTATATACATGCTTCTCCTTGGCCAAATCATTCAAAAATACAATATTTCCTTCCATTGTTATGCTGATGATACACAGCTTTATCTCCCCTTGAAACCAAACCACCAGTCAAATCTAGTCAGCCTTATGAACTGCCTTGAGGACATAGTGTTGGATGGCACAAAACTTCCTACAGCTGAATGAAGGCAAGTCTGAATTTGTCCTATTTGGCTCCCCTGATGCCATCAAAGTGATTACCAACAGTCCTGGTAACCTGTCCACCCTTGTCAAACCCCATGTCAAAAACCTTGGTGTGGTATTTGATTCCGCCTTTAAGTTTGACAAACAAGTTAATGTGGTAGTAAAAGCCAGTTTTTTTCCAGCTTCATACTACTGCCAAAATCAAGTCATTTCTCTCTTTCAAAGATCTCTGGAAAGTCATTCACACCCTTATATCCTCCCGCTTGGACTACTCCAACTCCCTGGGATTAGTCAGTCGTCCCTGATCCGCCTGCAACTGGTCCAGAACACCGCAGCCAGGCTCCTGACAGGTGCCCGGAAGAGGGACCATATTACTTCTATCCTGGCCTCTTTCCACCGGCTACCAGTAGGGTTTAGAATTGATTTTAAGGTTCTTCTGTTTGTTTATAAAGCCCTAAATGGGCTGGCCGCCTCCAATATCACAGACCTTCTAACCCCTTATTCTACTTCCAGGTTCCTCAGGTCAGCTGACTTGGGGCTGCTGGCTGTCCCGCAATCTAAGTTTAAGTTCAGGGGTGACCACGCCTTTGCTGTTGTAGCCCCTGGACTGTGGAACAGCATTCCCCTCCCTTTCAGATCTGCCTCCTCCATTGACTCTTTTAAGTCCAGGCTCAAAACTTACCTTTATTCACTAGTGTTTGAATCTTCCTGATGTGGCTGATTTTTGACTTGTGCCTAGGCTCATGTGTTATTTATTTTGTGCCTATAAGCTGTGTGCCTTGTTGTTTTTTTTTAATTTTATTTTTATTTGGATAAGGAATTCACAATTATCATGTACTTTTTTCACACATATAACCTTTTCCATTTTTTTATATGTATAAAACTACAATTATTTATACATTCTTAAGTACACATTGAGATGATATAAAAGGAAAATAAACATTTAAATAGATAATTATGTACTGTGGTAAATCTAACCTATTAGGCTAAGTAATGAAATTAGTTGTTAAGAAAAATGGTAATAATAGTTTCCATACAACCCTTCTAGACCATTTCCACTGGTCCAAAATGTTGCATACAAGCCTATATACCAACCATTGTAGGTGTTTATATCCCAATTTGTTCGTGCTTGCTCCTGCCCGCAGACATAATTATCCAATCCCTATGTACTTATTTACTTAATTTTTTCATTGTTTTTTTATCCCTTTCCCAAATCTTTCCCAAATCCTTCCCTTCACTTGTGTTAATTCTCTATTTTCCAAAAAAAAAACAAACATTTAGACTAGGGGTGCTTACATTAGCAATATTACTGTGTTGATGAGAAGAGCAATATAAATCATTAGGAGAGTCATCTAAAGTCTGCTCGCATTGGGGTTATATATTCAATCCATTTATTCCAGATTTGATAAAATGTTTCTTTTTGAGTTCTCAGGGAGTAAGTCAACTTTTCCATTTTAAATATTTCCAAGATAATTTCGTACCAATCTTCTAATGTAGGTGGTATTGGATTTAGCCATTTTCTAGTGATTGATTTCTTACTTGCCGCTAAGAGGGCCTGCAGCAACTTTATACCTTCCTTCTGTTCAAGGAACAATACATGCCCCAAATAGAGCGTCTCAAAGTTCAGAGGTATCTGGGACCTAAGTACCTTAACTAATGTTCTATGAATACCTTCCCAAAATAGACTTAATTTAGGGCAATCCCAGAAAATATGAAAATGATTTGCCTCCTTGGAGCCGCACCTTCTCCAACACATCACATTTGTATCTTTATATTTTTCCTGATATGGGGTCTTGAAGTATCTTATAATGTTTTTCCAACAATGTTCTCTCCAAGTCAAAGAATTAGTCGAGGACCATTGAAAGCTGCAGATTTTCCCCGAAGCCTCCTCTGAAAGTACCAACCCCGCTTCTTTCTCCCACTTCTCTTTAATATACAGTGTATTTACATTTTTAGCATGGGAGAGTGCATTATATAGGCGAGAAACTGATTTACTAGGTATTGAACTGCAAGCCGAATTCAGAATCTTGAAAAATTCTAATTCTACTGTTGATAGGTCTGTATATCTACAACTCTGGTTAACATAGTTTCGTATTTGAAGGTACCTAAAAAAGTCATTATGTTCTAGGCCATGTTTGTCCTGCAGGATTTGGAAACTTTGTAATACTCTTTTATCTATAAATGAGAGGTAGGTTGTAAGACCTTTCTTTATCCATAGCTCAAATCTTTTATCTCCTCTGTTGGGAAGGAATTCGGTATCATATGCACACCATCTAAAGAGTTTTAACATGTTATTAATTCCACATGAATTAACCACCTTCTGCCATACTTTTAATGTAAGATTTATCCAAGCATTATTAAATTTTTCCAACTGGGCCATCAATCCTTTGTCAGCTATTGAGGCCTGAAGAGGAAAACTGTCAACTAATCCAAATTCTATTTCCTTCCATCTAGCCTTATATTCCCTATTACACCAATATAACAGAGGGGTTATCTGTGAGGCATAAAAATAATTTCTCAGGCAAGGAAGAACCATACCTCCTCCTTCCTTCCCTAACTGTAAGGTGTTATATCGAATTCTAGGTTTCCTTCCTTGCCAAATGAAGCGGGAAATCCATTTGTCCCATTCCCTGAATTGATTATCATCCACCTCCACTGGTAAAGTACGGAAAAGATATAATAACCGAGGAAGAATATTCATTTTTATAGTATTTATCCTTGAATTTAAACTTAAAAAGGGGATAAGATTCCATCTATGCATATCTGCTTTTATCTCTGAGATTAATGGCCCATAATTTACCTGTGACAGTGTTGAAAGATCCTTCGGCAGGGTTATTCCTAAATATTTTAATGATTTAGCTTCCCACTTAAGATCGTATGTATCCTGCAACTTTTTGGATGGTGTATAATTTAGGGACATAACCTGCGTTTTCTTTACATTTATTTTATAACCTGATATTTTCCCAAAGTCATCCAACAGTGTAAACAATCCTATAAATGATTTTACTGGTTCACTCAGATAGACCAAAACATCATCTGCGAATAACGCCACTTTCTGTTCAATCCCTGCCACCTTGATACCTTTTACGATTTCGCTCTGTCTTATTAGTTGGGCAAGTGGTTCAATATATAGCGCAAAAAGGAGAGGAGAAATTGGGCATCCCTGTCTAGTGCCTCTCTCTAAAATGAAGGAGTCAGAGAGGTCCCCAATTATCTTAATTCGGGCTGTAGGGCTGTCATATAGAGTCTGAATTACTTTAATAAACCTTTCTTGAAAGCCGAATCTTCCTAACACTCTGTATAGGAATGCCCAACTAACCGAATCAAAAGCTTTCTCAGCGTCCAATCCTACTACCATTGTCTCTGTCTCGTTCTTATTAACCTGTTCTAATATGTGCAGAGTTCTCCTTATGTTGTCCTGTGTTTGTCTTTGTTGAATAAATCCAGTCTGGTCTAAATGGATTAGGCCAGGTAAAAGCTTTTCCAATCTGCACGCTAATATAGATGTAAATAGTTTGTAATCTAAATTAAGAACACTAATTGGCCGATAATTGCCACATTCTAGTTTATCTTTACCCTCTTTAGGAATAACTGAAATAATCGCTTCTCTCCAGGAAGGTGGAGTTTCTCCTCTCTGCAAGATCCAATTAAAGGTGTTAAGTAGTAATGGGGCTAACTGTGTCTTCAGGGACTTGTACCACTCTGAGGTAAACCCATCAGAACCCGGGGACTTTCCAGCCTTTAACCTAGAGATGGCCACGTTCAGTTCTTTGACAGTTACTGGTTCTAATAAACTTTCATTTTGTAAATCTGTAAGTTTAGGTAGATCTAAAAAATTCAATACACTGTCTATATAGGGCTCATTGGGGGCCCGGGATTGGGAGTACAGCTCTCGATAATATGTTTCAAAACTCTCTTGAATTTTCCTTATTGTACTCTCCACAAGCTTTGTCTTTGGATTCTTTATTTTATGAATTGTATTGTCTGCTTGTTGTTTTCGTAATTTATATGCTAATAATCTAGCTGATTTACCTCCTACTTCATAATTCTTTTGTCTCAGGTAAAGAAAATTTCTTTGCGTTTCCAACGTATAAATATCATCAATTTCACTTTGCAATTTCCTAATTTCCTGTTTTCGATTTGAATTACTTTTGTTGCTATCTACAACTTGAAGTTGTTTTAATTTTCCTTGAAGGTCTGCTAATTTTTGTGCATTGATTTTTTTCATGTGAGTAGTAATGGAAATAATTTTCCCTCTCAGTACAGCTTTCAATGTATCCCATAAAATCACTGGTGATGTTTCTCCCGTGTCATTAAGGTCTAGATATTCTTTGATTTCTCCCCTTAATCTCTCCATTACTTTCGGGTTATTGAGTATATGTGAGTTTAGCCTCCATAGTGTTTTCCTCATTTTCCTTTCCAGGATTAGAGACATAGAGACTGGGCTATGATCCGACAGATCAATTGTTGCAATATTACAGTTTTTTATCCTGAGTCTATCTGTATTAAAGATAAAGAAATAGTCTATCCTTGAATAGGCTGAATGAGGGAAAGAGTAATATGTATAATCTTTACTAGTAGGGTGTAATTCCCTCCAGACACCTATAATTCCCAACTCCTCCATCAATGAATTCACTTTCCGAGTCAGAGGTTTATTCTAAGTAACTATTCTTGAAGAATCTAATATAGGATTTAATCTAATATTAAAATCCCCTCCACAAATTACTACCCCTCGAGAACTGACCATTAGGTCAAAAATGTGTCTATAAAATGACCATTCACTACCTGGAGGAGCATAAACATTCAGCAATGTTATTTCTGTACCTTCTATTCTTCCTGTGATTTTTACAAACCGTCCTTCTTTGTCTCTAGTCTCTGAAATATGTTCATAATTAAGAGTACTTGATATTAAAGTAGCTACCCCTCTTTTGTGACTCAATTTATATGATGAATAAAATACATGCTTAAAGCCCATTCTTTTTAATTTTCCATGTTCAGATTGGCTCATATGTGTTTCCTGGAGGAAAGCTATTTGTGCCCTCTCTTTTTTCAATTTAGACATAATCTTATTTCTTTTAATTGGATTCAAAACCCCATTAACATTATAGGAAATTATTTTTACCAATTCAGCTTGCATTTTTCTCTAGTAGAAAAAAAGCACTCTCCTTTTCTAACCAAACAGTAAGCAATCCCTTCTCAACAGTAAACCAAGACATATAACCACACCCTAGACATTTCTGAACGTATAACATTTGAAAATTTTTCCCGACTTCCCACAGTGAGGCCTGAGCACCGACCCGCCTCAGTTCAGAGGGATAACCTCTATCTTCACCCTGTGTTAGAGGGCCCTCAGCAGTTTGAATAATCATAGAGAATTTTCTCCTATTTATGTCTCGACCATATTGCTATCATTCAAGTTATTCCGCCTAGTTTATTTTCAGTTACCAGTTTTCATTTTACTTTTAAGTCCGATTTACTCTTTTCAGTCATTTCTCTTAATTAATCTGTATTCTCTGTACATTCGCCTCTGAATATTTGCAGCTTTTCCTTGTAGTTTGACACTCTGGTTCGAGTGGAGCGTCCTCGCCCCACTAACTGCCACGACTTCTGCCGAATCCTCTCCAGTAGCGACTCCGGTTGGGTGTTAACTTTAATAGGTAGTCCCCGGTCCGCCAGGTCCAACGTTGCCTCCTCCACCGTAGCATAAGTTTTTGTCCCTTCGTCGTAAAAGACTCTCAGCCGAGCTGGATACAAGGTCTGGAATCTGATGTTGTTTTCCTTCAGGACTCTCCGTGTTTCCGTATATTCCTTCCGTCTGGCAAGAATCCCCGGTGCGTAGTCGTGGTCTAAACTGATTTTGCAGTTGTTCCACATGAAACCTTTCTTTTGCCATGCTCTTTTAAGCACCTCTTCCTTCGTTCTGTAACTGAGAAATCTGATCAGAATCGATCTGGGCTGGGCGCCTGCCGGAGGCTGTGGTGCCAACGCGCGGTGAGCTCTTTCTATCTGTAGGTCTTTTGCGGCCGGTATATCAAGGTTCTCTCTAAGCAGCTTCTCCACGAAGGGAATCATCAATCCGGGTTTACCTTCGGTTCCTTCGGGAACTCCGTAGATCCTCATATTTTCCCTTCTCGAGCGGCCTTCTTGATCTATTAGTTTCCACTGGAGCTGGTCTTGTAGCTTCAGCATTTCTGCTATCACTTCCTCGGCGTTTTGTAGCTTCTCTTCAATTCCAACAATCCTCGCTTCGGCTTCATCTATCCGCGAGTTAGTTTTTACTATTTCTCCTTTAATATCTTCCAGCTGTTTGCTGTTATCTTGTCGGAACTCGCGAATCTCTCCGAGAATCAAAGACAGAGTCACCGATTCCCCCTCATTATCTCCGTCCTGGCTTGCCGTGGGGGAGCTAGGCCCGTCGCCTTGCTGCATCTCTTTATGTTTATCAGCCTTCGAAGCGGACTTTTTATTCTTGTTCTTAGACATCATCCTTGCCCCTTTTATTAATATAGTTATGCAATATTAAGTATTTGTCTAAATTCGATTTTGGGGCAGTTTACCTTCTTTTTTGTCGAGAGACCTTTTCCTTACGCCGCCATTCCCTTGATGACCCGGAAGTCGTGCGTTGTTGTTTATAATAGTGTTTCTGGTATTTGTGATTCTAGCTACCTGTTAGGGTTTGTACAGCACTTTGGTCAACATGGGTTGTTTTTAAATGTGCTTTATAAATAAATTTGACTTGACTTGATTTGCATAAAGTCTATTTTGGACATAATAACAAAGTCTTCCTTGCTAGGGTGCCCTTCCAATCAATTCTGGCCAAGTCTTCCCACAAGTCCCTGCAGTTACCTTTAATCAGCTATAAAACCGTTATATCTGATTTCAGCTTCATGACCTTCATAATCAGCCATGCTTTTATTTTCCCTTTCAAAATTTTAATTAGTTTCTACATAAAAGAATACAAAGTACAGAAGTATATATAAAGGTCGAAAAAAAACAACTACCAATTACATTATATCTATTCATAATAACAATCTCATTACCCCATATTCATGTAGGTTAGTTGAAGTTATATTGAAATATACTAATTTATTACAAAAAAAATCTAATCCCTACCAAGACCAAAGCTGTTTATTAAGGAGAAAAAAAAGCTAAAATACATTCTCGTATAATAAAAATTAATAATAGCCAACATCTAAATTTAAACAACGAATTCGGAAAGGGTCCCCACAATGTTTGAAAGTCTTGACGAGATTCAGAAATTGAACAACGAATCTTCTCTAAATCTAAGCATGACATAACACTGCATAACCATTGAGCATGAGTAGGAGGAGAAACATCTGTCCATTTAAACAAAAGCGCCCTCCTAGCTATAAGAGGGCTAAAGGCTAAAATATGTAAATCTGATGTCTTCAACTTGATATCTTGTCCAGCAACAATACCGAATAGGGCCGTCAGAAGATTAGGCTTAAAACTGACTTTGGAAAGTAAAGAAAAAGTTTGAAAAACTTCCTTCCAATATTTTTCAAGACCTGGACAAGTCCAAAACATATGAATTAATGAAGCTTCTCCATTATTGAATCTGTCACAGTAGAGAGATATATCTGAATAAAAATGAGATAGCTTATCTTTAGTCATATGGATTCTATGCACCACCTTAAACTGTATGAAGGAATGGTGAGCACATAGCGATGATATAATAATCAGTTTAAAAATTTCATTCCAAGTTTCCTCAGATATTGATGTCTCTAAGTCTTGTTCCCAGAGATTCTTAATTTTGTCTAAAGGAACATTCCTTGTCTCCAGTAACATACCATAAATATTAGATATTGAACCATTATAAAAAGGTGTCAAATTAAAAATTACATCTAGTAAGTTTTTATCTGAGCTTATAGGAAATGTGCATAATCGAGATCTTAGAAAGTCTCTGATTTGTAGATATCTAAAAAAGTGAGTTTTGAGTAGGCTATATTTAGCTGACAATTGCTCAAATGAAAAAAGATTTTCTCCAACAAACAGATCCCAAAAACATTTAATACCCAACCTGTCCTATTCTTTAAAAACTAAATCAGTCATGGAGGGTTTGAAAAAAATTAGAATAAATGGGACTAGAAAGGGAAAATATCAATAAACCAAAATGTTCTCTAAATTGTATCCAGATCCTTAGAGTATGTTTACCTATTAAATTATCAGTTAGTTTACTTACAAATAAAGCAAGTGAGGATCCAAGAAGAGAAATAATAGAAAATTTATTAACAGAATTAGCTTCTAAAGAAACCCATACCGGACAGTCTACACGATTAATATAATATATCCAAAACGTAAGATATCGTATATTAACGGCCCAGTAATAAAACCTAAAATTAGGTAAGGCTAAACCTCCAGACTTTTTAGGTTCTTGAAGATGAACTTCATTTAAACAAGGACATTTATTTTTCCATATATAGGAGAATAAGATAGATCCAAGAGAGTCAAAACAGGATTTAGGAATAAAAACGGGTAAAGCGTGAAAAAGATATATAAATTTAGGTGGAATATTCATTTTAATAGAATTAATTCATCCAATCATCGATATTGAAAGAGGTGACCAATTTAATAATATCTTTTTTACATGGTTCAATAAAGTAAGGAAGTTTTCTTTAAACAGGTATTTGTAATTCTTAGTGATTGTTACACCCAAATAAATACAATTCTTTACAATTTTAAAAGGAAGATTAGTATTAACTGAAAACAAATTATTTAACGGAAATAATTCATTCTCATGTAGGTTCCATTTATATCCTGAAAAAAAAACAGGAGAGTAAAGAAAGTACACAAGGTAACAAAATCTCAACATTAGAGATAAAAAGCAATATATCATCAGCGTAAAGCGAGATTTTGTGGGTGATACCTCTCCTTGAAATACCACAGATATCATTAGATTCTCGAAAAGCAATAGGAAGGGGTTCTAAAGCTAAATCAAACAGCAAAGGACTCAACAGAGAACGTGTCTAGTTCCGCGGTGAAGCTTAAATGGTTTGGAATTTTGAAAATTAGTAAGAACTTGAGCAGAAGCTAAATAAAGTAATTTAATCGATTGAATAAAATCTGGTCTAAAATTAAATTTTTCTAAGGTTTTAAATAAATAGTTCCATTCAACCCAATCGAAAGCCTTCTCAGCATCTGAGGATATCACACATTCCGATATCTCCTGAGAAGGAGAGTAAATAACATTTAATACACGGCGTATATTAAAATGGGAATGTCGGTTTTTAGTAAATCCAGTCTGATCATCAGAAATAATAGAAGGTAAAATATTTTCAATCCTATGAGCCAGAACTTTAGAAAGAATTTTAGTACCTACATTAAGTAATGAAATTGGCCTATAGGAAGAGTATTCAGTTAGATCCTTGTTCCTTTTTAGGATGTGAAATAAAAGCTTCATAAAAAGTTTGAGGCAACCTACCTAATTAGAAAGAATCCAAAAAGACTAACTAAGACTAAGTATAACTACTGTATCATTAATGAAGAAAAAGCCTTATAAAATTCTTCAGAAAATCTATCTGGACTCGGAGCCTTCCCCAATGTAATAAACGCATAGCATCGGCTATTTCCTCATAACAAATGGGTTCATCGATCTGTTTGCAATTATCTGCAGTAAGTGCAGGGATATTTAATTGATCTAAAAAATTGTTCATTACAGTATTATCCTGAGGGGATATGAACTACAAAGTTTAAAAAAGAATTCTCTAAAGGTATCATTTATTTCAGAGTAATCATTTGTCCTATCGCCATTAGTTTTGCAAATTTCTTCAATTTGTCGTTTAACTACAGAAGTTTTTAATTGGTTGGCCAATACTTTGCCTGATTTATCTCCGTGAATGTAAAATTGAGTTTTATCTTTAAGAAGTTGAGTTTCAATTGGATATGTTAACAGAAGATCATAGAACCACAGAACACTACAGCACAGAAAACAGGCCATTCGGCCCTCCTAGTCTGTGCCGAAACTTTATTCCACTAGTCCCATTGACATGCTCCCAGTCCACAACCCTCCAGACCGCTCCCATCCATGTATCTATCCAATTTATTATTAAAACTTACAAGTGAGCCCGCATTTACCACGTCCGTTGGCAGCTCGTTCCACACTCCCACCACTCTCTGAGTGAAGAAGTTTCCCCCTAAACCATAGAAACTACAGCACAGAAACAGGCCTTTTGGCCCTTCTTGGCTGTGCCGAACCATTTTCTGCCTAGTCCCACTGACCTGCACACGGACCATATTCCTCCATACACCTCCCATCCATGTATCTGTCCAATTTATTTTTAAATGTTAAAAAAAAACCGCATTTACCACCTCGTCTGGCAGCTCATTCCATACTCCCACCATTCTCTGTGTGAAGACCCCCCCCCAATGTTCCCTTTAAACTTTCCCCCCCCCCCCCACCCATAACCCATGTCCTCTGGTTTTTTTCTCCCCTTGCCTCAGTGGAAAAAGCCTGCTTGCATTCACTCTATCTATACCCATCATAATTTTATATACCTCTATCAAATCTCCCCTCATTCTTCTACGCTCTCTTTACGACCCTATCTACCTGTGACGACACTTTTAGGGAACTTTGTATCTGTATTCCCAGATCCCTCTGTTTCACTGCACTCCTCAGTGCCTTACCATTAACCCTGTATGTTCTACCTTGGTTTGTCCTTCCAATGTGCAATACCTCACACTTGTCTGTATTAAACTCCATCTGCCATTTTTCAGCCCATTTTTCCAGCTGGTCCAAGTCCCTCTGCAGGCTCTGAAAACCTTCCTCACTGTCTACTACACCTCCAATCTTTGTATCATCAGCAAATTTGCTGATCCAATTTACCACATTATCATCCAGATCATTGATATAGACGACAAATAACAATGGACCCAGCACTGATCCATGTGGCACACCACTAGTCACAGGCCTCCACTCGGAGAAGCAATTCTCTACTACCACTCTTTGGCTTCTTCCATTGAGCCAATGTCTAATCCAATTTACCACCTCTCCATGTATACCTAGCGACTGAATTTTCCTAACCAACCTCCCATGCGGGACCTTGTCAAAGGCCTTACTGAAGTCCATGTAGACAATATCCACTGCCTTCCCTTCATCCACTTTCCTGGTAACCTCCTCGAAAAACTCCAATAGATTGGTCAAACATGACCTACCACGCACAAAGCCATGTTGACTCTCCCTAGTAAGTCCCTGTCTATTCAAATGCTTGTAGATTCTGTCTCTTAGTACTCCCTCCAATAACTTACCTACTACCGACGTTAAACTTACTGGCCTATAATTTCCCAGATTACTTTTCGATCCTTTTTTAAACAATGGAACAACATGAACCACTCTCCAATCCTCTGGCACCTCACCTGTAAACAGCGACATTTTAAATATTTCTGCCAGGGCCCCTGCAATTTCAACACTAGTCTCCTTCAAGGTCCGAGCGAACACCCTGTCAGGTCCCGGGGATTTATCCACTTTAATTTTCCTCAAGACAGCAAGGACCTCCTCCTTTTCGATCTGTACAGTTTCCATGATCTCACTACTTGTTTCCCTTAATTCCATAGACTTCATGCCAGTTTCCTTAGTAAATACAGACACAAAAAATCTATTTAAGATCTCCCCCATTTCCTTTGGTTCCGCACATAGCCGACCACTCTGATCTTCAAGAGGACCAATTTTATCCCTTACAATCCTTTTGCTCTTAATATACCTGTAAAAGCTCTTTGGATTATCCTTCACTTTGACTGCCAAGGCAACCTCATGTCCTCTTTTAGCCCTCCTGATTTCTTTCTTAAGTATTTTCTTGCACTTCCTATACTCCTCAAGCACCTTATTTACTCCCTGCTTCCTATACATGTCATACAACTCCCTCTTCTTCTTTATCAGAGTTGCAATATCCCTTGAAAACCAAGGTTCCTTATTCCTATTCACTTTGCCTTTTAGCCTGACAGGAACATACAAATTCTGCACTCTCAAAATTTCTCCTTTGAAGGCTTCCCACCTACCGATCACACCCTTGCCAGAGAACAGCCTGTCCCAATCCACGCTTTTAGATCCTTTCTCATTTCTTCAAATTTGGCCTTCTTCCAGTTAAGAACCTCAACCCTAGGACCAGATCTATAATTGTCCATGACCAAGTTGAAACTAATGATGTTATGATCACTGGAACCAAAGTGCTCCCCTACACAGACTTCCGTCACTTGTCCTAACTCGTTTCCTAACAGGACATCCAATATTGCATCCCCTCTAGTTGGTCCCTCTATATATTGATTTAGAAAACTTTCCTGAACACATTTTACAAACTCTAAACCATCTAGACCCCTAACAGTATGGGAGTCCCAATCAATATATGGAAAATTAATATCCCCTACCACCACAACTTTATGTTTCCTGCAGTTGCCTGCTATCTCTCTGCAGATTTGCTCTTCCAATTCTCGTTGACTATTGGGTGGTCTGTAATATAATCCCACTAATGTGGCCATACCTTTCCCGTTTCTCAGCTCCACCCGTAAGGACTCAGTAGACAAGCCCTCTAATCTGTCCTGCCTGAGCACTGCTGTAATATTTTCCCTAACAAGCAATGCTACTCCCCCACCTTTCATTCCTCTGCCTCGATCACATCTGAAACATCGGAACCCTGGAATATTAAGCTTCCAGTCCTGCCCCTCCTGTAGCCAAGTTTCACTAATTGCTATAACGTCATAATTCCACGTTTCAATCCACGCCCTCAACTCATCCGCCTTCCCCGCAACACTCCTAGCATTGAAATATATACACCTCAGAAGATTTTTACCACCACTCACAACCCTTCTATTAGCTGATTTGCTTGAACTTTTAACATCATTTTCCCTTTCACCCTAAAGCCATGTCCTCTCATATTTATCTCTCCTAATCTAAGTGGAAAGAGCCTACTCGCATTTAATCTGTCTATACCCCTCATAATTTTGTAAACCTCGATCAAATTCCCCCTCATTCTTCTACGCTCCAAGGAATAAAAGTCCTAACCTGTTCAATCTTTCCCCGTAACTCAACTCCTGAAGACCCGGCAACATCCTAGTAAATCTCCTCTGCACTCTTTCAACCTTACTGATATAATTCCTATAGATAGGTGACCAGAACTACACACAATACTCCAAATTTGGCCTCACCAATGTCTTATATAACCTCACCATAACATCCCAACTCCTATACTCAATACTTTGATTTATGAATGCCAGGATGCCAAAAGACTTCTTTACAACCCTGTCTACCTGTGACGCTACTTTCAGGGAATCATGTACCTGAACTCCCAGATCCCTTTGTTTCTCCGCACTCCTCAGTGCCCTACCATTTACAGTGCGTGTCCTACCTTGATTTGTCCTTCCAAAATGCAGCACCTCACACTTGTCTGCATTAAATTCCATCTGCCATTTTCTGGCCCATTTTTTCAGTTGGTCCAGATCCCTCTGCAAGCTTTGAAAGCCTTCCTCGCTGTCCACAATGCCTCCAATCTTAGTGATTTAGTTTTAACTTCAACATGTCTTTTATATAAAACAGATTCTGGAGCTGTAGTATATTTTTGATCTAATTGTTTTAATTAATTGGCTAATTCAATTCTTTCTTTATTAGCTTTATTCTGAACACTCGCAGTACTGTATAGGAAATAATTTGTGCTCTAATATAGGCCTTGAAAGTATCCCATACAATAAGACTAGCAATCTCTTCCCTTTCATTCTCTTCAAAAAAAAATATGCTTCTCTAGAAATTTTAAAAATTCCTTATCAGACAACAAAGTTGTATTAAAACACCAGAATCTGTTGGTTTGAAGAAGACCAGGGAGTTTTAAAGATAAAAATATAGGAGCATGGTCTGAAACAGCAATCTCTTTATATTCACAGGAATGAACTGATGAGATCATTTGACAATTGATAAAAAAAATAATCAATCCTGGAATATGTGTGATGAACATGGGGGAAAAATATAAATATTCCCTAAGGGATGTAAGAAATGCCAAACATCAACCATACCACACTTCAAAAAAAAGGATTGAATAGACAAAGCTGATTTATTAAGAGACGTTGGTTTAGAAGATGATCAGTCTAAGATTGGGTCTAGCCAACAATTAAAATCTCCTCCCATCACCAAAGAATAAAGAAACACTTATAGGAGTGTATTATAGACCACCTAATGGGGAGTGAGAGTTGGAGGAGCAAATTTGTAAGGAGATAGGAGGTATTTGTAGTAAGCACAAGGTTGTGATTGTGGAAGATATTAATTTTCTACACATAGACTGGGAAGCCCATACTGTAAAAGGGCTGAATGGTTTGGAGTTTGTAAAATGTGTGCAGGATAGCTTTTTGCAGCAATACATAGAGGTACCAACTACAGAAGGGGCAGTCTTGGATCTTCTGTTAGGGAATGAGATAGGTCAGGTGATGGAGGTATGTGTTGGGGAGCACTTCGGGTCCAGTGATCACAATGCTATTAGTTTCAATATAATTATGGAGAAGGATAGGTCTGGACCCAGGGTTGAGATTTTTGATTGGAGAAAGGCTAACTTTAAGGAGATGCGGAAGGATTTAGAAGGAGTAGATTGGGACAATTTGTTTTATGGGAAGGATGTAATAGAGAAATGGAGGTCATTTAAAGGTGAAATTTTGAGGGTACAGAATCTTTATGTTCCTGTTAGGTTGAAAGGAAAGGTTAAAAATTTGAGAGAGCCATGGTTTTCAAGGGATACTGGAAACTTGGTTCGGAAAAAGAGAGATATCTACAATAAATATAGGCAGCATGGAGTAAATGAGGTGCTCGAGGAATATAAAGAATGTAAAAAGAATCTTAAGAAAGAAATTAGAAAAGCTAAAAGAAAATACGAGGTTGCTTTGGCAAGTAAGGTGAAAATAAATCCAACAGGTTTCTACAGTTATATTAATAACAAAAGGATAGTGAGGGATAAGATTGGTCCCTTAGAGAATCAGAGTGGACAGCTAGGTGTGGAACCAAAAGAGATGGGGGAAATTTTGAACAATTTTTTTTCTTTGGTATTCACTAAAGAGAAGGATATTGAATTGTGTAAGGTAAGGGAAACAGGTAGGGAAGTTATAGAAACTATGATGATTAAAAATGAGGAAGTACTGGCACTTTTAAGGAATATAAAGATGGATAAGTCTCTGGGTCCTGACAGGATATTCCCTAGGACCTTGAGGGAAGTTAGTGTAGAAATAGCAGGGGCTCTCACAGAAATATTTCAAATGTCATTAGAAATGGGGATGGTACCGGACGATTGGCATATTGCTCATGTTGTTCCATTGTTTTAAAAGGGTTCTAACAGTAAACCTAGCAGTTATTGGCCTGTGAGTTTGCTGTCAATCGTGGGTAAATTGATAGAAAGTATTCTTAGAGACGGCATATATAATTATCTGGATAGACAGGGTCTGATTAGGAACAGTCAACATGGATTTGTGCATGGAAGGTCATGTTTGACAAATCTTATTGAATTTTTTGAAGAGGTTACTCAGAAAGTTGGCGAGGGTAAAGCGGTGGATGTTGTCTATATGGACTTCAGTAAGGCCTTTGACAAGATTCCACACGGAAGGTTAGTTAGGAAGGGTCAATCGTTAGGTATTAATATCGAAGTAGTAAAATGGATTCAACAGTGGCTGGGTGGGAGACGCCAGAGAGTAGTGGTGGATAACTGTTTGTCATGTTGGAGGCCAGTGACTAGTGGTGTTCCTCAGGGATCTGTGCTGGGTCCAATGTTGTTTGTCATATACATTAATGATCTGGATGATGGGGTGGTAAATTGGATTATTAAGTATGCAGATGATACTAAGATACATGGTGTTGTGGATAATGAAGCAAGCTTTCAAAGCTTGCAGAGAGATTTGGGCCAGTTGGAAGCATGGGCTGAAAGATGGCATATGGAGTTTAATGCTGATAAATGTGAGGTGCCACATTTTGGTAGGACTAATCAAAATAGGACATACATGGTAAATGGTAGGGCATTGAACAGGGATCTAGGAATAATGGTGCATAGTTCCCTGAAGGTGGAATCTCATGTGGATAGGGTGGTGAAGAAAGCTTTTGGTATGCTGGCCTTTATTAAGCAGAGCATTGAGTATAGGAGTTGAGATGTAATGTTAAAATTGTATAAGGCATTGGTAAGGCCAAATTTGGAGTATTGTGTACAGTTCTGGTCACCGAATTAAAGGAAAGATGTTAACAAAATTGAGAGAGCACAGAGAAGCTTTACTAGAATGTTACCTGGGTTTTAGCACCTAAGTTACAGAGAAAAGTTGAACAAGTTGGGTTTCTATTATTTGGAGCATAGAAGGTTGAGGGGGACTTGATAGAGGTATTTAAAATTATGAGGGGGATAGATAGAGTTGACGTTAACGTTGAGAGTAGGGGAGATTCAAACAAGAGGACATGAGTTGAGAGTTAGGGGGCAAAAGTTTAGGGGTAACATGAGGGGGAACTTCTTCACTCAGACAGTGGTAGCTGTATGGAACGAGCTTCCAGTAGAAGTGGTAGAGGCAGGTTCGATATTGTCATTTAAAGTAAAATTGGATAGCTATATGGACAGGAAAGGATATGGGCTGAGTGCAGGTCGGTGAGGCTAGGTGAGAGTAAGCGTTCAGCACGGATTAGAAGGGCCGAGATGGCCTGTTTCCGTGCTGTAACTGTTATATGGTTATATTCAGATATGGTAAAAAAGCAAAAAGAAGTTCAAAGAATCCTGGGTCATCTACATTTGGGGCATACACATTGGCAAATACTATTATATTATTATCTAGTTTTCCAGAGACTATAACAAAACATCCATTAGTATCAGACACTACTTTATGTTGGACAAAAGAAGGTGTATTATCTATTAGAACTGAAACTCCTCTAGAACACGAGGAAATCTGCAGATGCTGGCATTTCAAGCAACACACATAAAAATTGCTGGTGAACGCAGCAGGCCAGGCAGCATCTATAGGAAGAGGTACAGTTGACGTTTCGGGCCGAGACCCTTCGTCAGGACTAACTGAAAGAAGAGATTGTAAGAGATTTGAAAGTGGGAGGGGGAGATCCGAAATGATAGGAGAAGACAGGAGGGAGAGGGATGGAGCCAAGAGCTGGACAGGTGATTGGCAAAAGGGATATGAGAGGATCACGGGACAGAAGGCCTAGGGAGAAAGAAAGGGGGGGGAGCCCAGAGGATGGGCAAGGAGTATAGTGAGAGGGACAGAGGGAGAAAAAGGAGAGAGAGAAAAAATATATAATAAATAAATAAATAACGGATGGGGTATGAAGGGGAGGTGGGCATTAACGGAAGTTAAAGAAGTCAATGTTCATGCTATCAGGTTGGAGGCTACCCAGATGGAATATAAGGTGTTGTTCCTCCTACCTGAGTGTGGCTTCATCTTGACAGTAGAGGAAGCCGTAGATAGACATATCAGAATGGGAATGGGACATGGAATTAAAATGTGTGGCCACTGGGAGATCCTGTCGCCTCACCTGGAAGAACTGTCTGGGACCCTGAATGGTGGTAAGGGAGGAAGTGTAAGGGCATGTGTAGCACTTGTTCCGTTTACAAGGATAAGTGCAGGGAGGGAGATCGGTGGGAAGGGATGGGGGGGACGAATGGATAAGGGAGTCGCGTAGGGAGCGATCCCTCCGCAGGGACACTTCACCTGTGAGTTGGCTGGGGTGATTTACTGCATCCGGTGCTCCTGATGCTGCCTTCTATATATTGGCGAGACCCGACGCAGGCTGGGAGACCGTTTTGCTGAACACCTATGCTCTGTCCGCCAGAGAAAGCAGGATCTCCCAGTGGCCACACATTTTAATTCCACGTCCCATTCCCATTCTGATATGTCTATCCATAGCCTCCTCTATTGTCAAGATGAAGCCACAGTCAGGTTGGAGGAACAACACCTTATATTCCGTCTGGGTAGCCTCCAACCTGATGGCATGAACACTGACTTCCTAACTTCCGTTAATGCCCCACCTCCTCTTCGTTATTTATTTATTATTATTTTTTTTCTTCTCTCCTTTTTCTCCCTCTGTCCCTCTCACTATACTCCTTGCCCATCCTCTGGGCTTCCCCCCTCCCCCTTTCCCTCTCCCTAGATCTCCCGTCCCATGATCCTCTCATATCCCTTTTGTCAATCAACTTTCCAGCTCTTGGCTCCATCCCTCTCCCTCCTCTCTTCTCCTATCATTTTGGATCTCCCCCTCCCCCTCCCCCTCCCACTTTAAAAATCTCTTACTCTCTCTTCTTTCAGTTAGTCCTGACGAAGAGTTTTGGCCCGAAACGTTGACTGTACCTCTTCCTATAGATGATGCCTGGGCTGCTATGTTCACCAGCAAACTCCTCTAGATTTGGCCTGAAAAGAAGAGTGAAAACAAAGTCCATTCCAACGGCTAAAAAACCGTAGATTATCACATTTGTGTATGTGAGTTTCTCGATAAAAAAATAATAGGAACCTTAAGTTTCTTAATACAAGCAAAAAATCTTATTACGTTTAACAGGGTGATTTAACCTTTTCACGTTAAAACTGAGTAAATTAATAGTTTGGTCCATTTTTAATATTATTTAAAGGAAGGGTTAAAATGTAAGTTAAAAACCAAGCCATAAACCTTGAGAAATGGCAACCAAGCAACAAGTTAGCTAAAAATTTGAAAACACCGTCTGGGCAAAAAAAACATAACCCTGCCCATCTCCCAAAGAAGGAAAACGGACCAATAGAAAGTCGGCATCTACAAACTACTGACAACCCCCCAAAAAACCTGGTGATCGCTCCAATTAGTTTCAAGGTTATATATATTCCAACCTAGACTAAACAAAACTCAAACAAGAGATTCAGCTGTCGTATATCAAAAATAAAGTATTAAAAAATATGAAAGGAAATTAGTTACAAAGGTTTACCAAAAGTAAAAGACACAAAATGTTCATACAGATAGACATTGAACATTAATCTTATATCTTCATGGAAAAAACAGACTAAGCAATTAGCTTTCAAATTTTAAAAAATCTTTGTGCTTTAACATTCAAATGAAGCCATTCAAAGGATCCATCTTTAATGAGATTCTCAGTCAAATTGGGTAGCCAAGGGACAGGTTAACAACCTTGTTAAAAAAAATTCCAACAGAGCTTGTTTAAACTTAGCACACTCCTGCATAACCTCAAGCGAATAACCTTCGAGAATCTTAATATTCCACCCTATAACCAGACATGCCCCTTCGACGGGATTTGCGAATTAGAAGTTTCTCATTTAATCTTATGTCTTCATGTAAGGAGAAACTAAACAGTTAGCCTTCAGATTTAACCTTCCGATTTTAAAAACTCTTGTGCTTCAATAGTCGAGCGGAACCATTTGAAAGAACTGTTTTTAAGTGTAATTCTGAGTCGGGCTGGCTAGCAAAGGGAAGGCTTGAAACCCATATTAAAAAACTTGGACATAACTTCTTTGAATTTAACATGTTCCTGCATATTCTCAAGCGAATAATCTTCAACAATTCTAATCTTGCGACCATTCCAGCCAATCATGCCTCTTCAACAAGATTCGCGAATTAAGAGTTCCTTTGTTTTAAATTCATGACAGCAGATTACTGATCTAGGTTTCTGAGCGTTAGGAGACCTAAACGCAGGAGATCTGTGAACTCGTTGGATCACAGGCACAGACGTCAAAATCTGCTGAAATAATTCTTGCAAAAAGTTTGCAAAAAACTCCAGAGGATGGTTACCTTCGATTAATTCTTCAAGGCCCAGAACCCGTAAGTTCTTCCTTCTACTTCTACTTTCTAGGTCGATAATCTTCTGTCTTAACTTTTCATTGGACTTCGATTGCTTTTCACAAAGCTTCTGCAATTCATCCACTTCCGTTTCCAGAGCCAACAAATTTTCCTCATTATTCTTGATACGTTAATCATGTTCATCAAGAGTTTGTTGAATAGAGTCCAATTTACCATCTATTTGTTTAAATTCAGTGCTGAATTGTTGAAACTTCTCAGAGGCTTCTCGTGTATGACTTCGTAGCAACTCCATAATAGAATCCAAACAGGCAGGAAAATCATCCTTTTTAGTACCTCTAGCACTCCTTCCAGCCATAATGAAAGAATATCACACTTAAAAAAAAAAGAAGTTTCAAGACTGGTTGGAAGTAGTAAGAAAATTAAAATTGGAGCAACGGCAGACTGCTGTTACTCGATAAGCTACCACAAGGAAATCTGGCCTGCTTTTAATTTTAAGTTAATATAGAGATTTTAAAAACAGAAAGGGCCTTTTTAAATAGATGTTAGAAAGATCATTGATAAACAAGGGTATAAGAGCTAACTGAGGTAGGCAGGAATGTAGTTTCAAAGTTACAGCTAGATCAGTCAATCTTATTGAGTGGCAGAGGAGGCAAGTGGGGTAGAACAGCCTACCCATGGTGAAGACAATCAGTGGAATTGACAAAGGGACCCAAGTTCATATCTATGACACAATCAGTATCATTGAACTAGAATATCTGGAATTACTTTACACAGGAGCTTACTGAACGCAAACAATATGTCGTATTTCCTAAATTACAGCAGTGATCACCCTTCAAAAACAAAAAAGTGATTAGTTCAAAGTAAATGTATTACCAAATTTATTTTGTCACCATATACAATAATGAGATTCATTTTATTGCAGACATTCACAGTAAGTACAAGAAACACAATGCAATCAATGAAAAATCACCTCTAAAGGGATGGACATACAATCAACGTGCAAAAAAACAACATACTGCAGAAATACAAAAATAAATAATAATAATAATAAACAATAAATATTTTGAATGGGAAATTAAGAGTCCTTGAAAGCCAGTCTGTAGGTTATGGGAACAGTTCAGTGATGAGGGTGAGTGAAGTTGAGTAAAGTTATCCCCTCTGGTCAAGAGCCTGATGGTTGAGGGTAATAACTTTCTGAACCTGGTGTTTTTGGTGGTGAGGCTCCTGTACCTTCTTCCTGAGTTATGAATATATTGGGATGCCTGGAGCCAGGAAAGGCAGTATATTAATGCAAGTCATTTTGGTGCATATGTAGCATTGTTTTCAAAGTCAAGTTTATGGTCACATAAACAAGAACAATAATGCACAAATACAATGAAAACTGTAGTTACAGCAGTATCACAGGCATAAGGCAACAAAATAAAATCCCAAGTGCCTGATCTCAATATTTCCTACAAATACAATTAATACAATGTGTAACTATTAAATTTCTTCCCAGTATAATAATACAACAGTTGAACATCTGGGAGATATCAGTGTTAATAACAATGATCACTTTGATGCAGGTTTATTGCACTGTTAATAGTCAGTTCATTATTATGTCACTTGAAGCAGGTGGCTGTTAACATTACATAGCTAATGATGGCAAAGATCATCACCGTCACATTATAGATCTGTCTAAGTGTGACAAACGATGTGACGCACGGACAGAGCCAGTTTAAGCTATTAACTCCTGAATGGACACAAGAATAACGAGACAGAACAATTCTCAAAAACACATGCGCTTTTAAAATAACATCCTTCCCTAATCTAAAAATATCTACCGTACTGAAAAGTCAATTAGTTGAAGCAGGGACCGCTGCAGAGATGCACATAGAGCAAATTGTGCATAAAAGTAATAAACGAGCCAGTAATCTCCTTCCAATGACATCAGTGAAGGATAAAAATAAGCCCCAGTATATGGAAGAAATACATTTACTCTTTTTAAAAAAAAAAATAATACAGTCTAGTTTTCTCTGCTTTTAGTTTCTCCTCTTCCACTGCCGCTCCCCATTTCTAACCCCCTCACCTGGACGCCGTGGCCCCGCACATTCTGCACGATGTAGTCGAGCCGCCGGATCACACTGCTCTTGGCCTGCACCGCCGCCTCCTTCCTGCTGCCGACCAGCACGCAGACCCGCGCCCGGTCAGGCGGCGCTGATACCTCCGCGGTGGCGCTGACCTGCACCTCTCTCTCACCCGTTCCGGACGAAGGCGATTTTGCCCCGCGGCGCTCGACCCTTGCCCACTTGGCCTTCTCGTGGCTGAGATCTGGGCCAAGCGCCGCGAAGACCTGAGCCGGGGCCATCTCCATGGAGACTAGCGGCAACCTAACTCGGGCAAAGAAGAGACGCAAGGGCAGTTGAAAAAAAATCAGCGCTTCGTTGCTATGGCAATCACCGGGGCTGAGCGCGGTTTGGGCAGGCAAGTGCGCACGCGTAGGGAGTGTTACGCGATCGTGATGGTCCGGCGAATGGGAGTTCGGGCGTTCCCTCGGATTACTAACAATAAATGACATATGGAATGTAATAGCTAACAGTATCGCTCTTTAATATGATGACTTCAATTCAGCAAAAAGTTACCCATAGAGGGTTATGGGTAACCCTAGGTAATTTCTGAAGTAAGTACGTGTTCGGTAGAGCATTGTGGGCCGAAGGGCCAGGATCGTGCTGTAGGTTTTCTATGTTTCGATGTCTCAGTTTCACGCAGACGAGAAACTTCGTCCGCGGAAACAGGAGATGCTGAAAGAACCCAGCTCGTTGGGCATTGTCTGTGGAAAGGGAAACTCCACGTTTTAGGAAGTGAGCTAACTCGCAACTTCAGGAAGAGTGTTTAGTTTACAGTTTTTTGAACAGGGAGGGAGCACAGAAACATGTCATTTGGCCCAAATAGCCAATGCTGACCAAGTTGCCCAACTGAACTCTCATTTGTCAGCGTTTGGTTTGTATCCCTGTAAGCATTCCACCCCACCCCACCCCTTCTATTCCCCACTCTGTGCTCTTACCTCTTCTCACCTGCCTATCAACTCTCCCTGGATCCCTTTCTCCTATGATTCACTCTCTTCTATCAGATTCCTTCCTCTCCAACCCTTTATCTTTCCCAGCCTCCTGGCTTCACCCATATCCTTCCCTTTCCACCATCTTTTTATATTACCAACATAAGAAATAGGAGCAGGTGTAGGCCACCTGGCCCATCAAGCCTGCTCCTCCATTCAACAAGATCGTGGCTGATCTGGCCATGTACTCATCTCCACCAACCTGTCTTTTTCCCCATAACTCTTAATTTCCCTTCTATGCAAAAATCTATTCAACCTTGCCTTAAATATACTTACTGAGGTAGCCTCCACTGCTCATATGGGCAGAGAATTCCACAGATTCTCCACTCTCTGGGAAAAGCAGTTCTTCCTCATCTCCATCCTAAATACTCCCCGGAATCTTGAGGCTATGTCCCCTAGTTCTAGTCTCACCTATCAGTGGAAACAATTTTCCTGCCTTTATCTATCCCTTCCATAATTTTATATTTCTATGAGATCTCCTCTCATTCTTTTGAATTCCAGAATTCCAACCCTTTTCATCTGCCTCTTTTACTTCTTCAGAGATTCACACACTTTTAATGATGCACGCTGTTTACGTAAATGATATTTTATATATTTTTGACTTCTTGGTACTTCCCTTTCAATGCAGTTTGATTTTGTACAAGCTCTTTAAGATTGTTTTGATGCTTCTCTGTAATCATAGTGCAATCACATGAGTCAGAAATGAAGTTCTCCTAAAGGGTTGTCTACTGGTGAGTCCTCAGATGGCTTTAAGAGGCCCATCAGGGATCCACATATCTACAGATGTTAGGATGGATTCCCTTAGTGGAAAACCCCTGTGTGTGACTTTGATTAATATGGGGAGACTGATGCATAGGCAGCCAACCCCCTGGTCCTTGACAGATCAGGGTCAGGGTCCAGTGGTACAGAACGCAAGATGACTTGGGACCCGTCACTGCTGTTGTGATGTGTCATCATCTTCTGCCAGCTGCACCGTTGAGGTCTTGTTTGGATAGCTCCGTCTTGATCTTGCCTCCAAGGATGACACTACCAGGAGATGAGCACCAGGTGTCCGAACTCCAGACATCATCACCCCCTGGCTCTCAGGTACTGTCAAGCCTTTCCACCACTACAAGATGACAATCCTTGGAGAAAGATACACATGCTTCCCTGTATATACATCTGGCTGGTGTAGAAGCAGAGAGCCATAATTTTCAGTGTGATGCCAGAGACTCTCAGGATGATTGGGTTCCACTGTTAGACTCAAAGAGGAGTCTGTGGAGCAAGGTGACAGATGTGCTGGCATTTGTCACTCAGCACGTCCCAAGCCTTACAGCAGGTCTACAATCGTCTGGGACTTACTTAATGACAAGCAGCTGAACACCAGTGGTTCCCTTTGGAACAATTGACCACAGCAAGCATGATTCAATCTGATGTCAAAATATTCTTGTACCAACATCTGTTGATTTGATCAGCTAATGCTGAAAAGTTTGTGTGAAACTGAATCTGTTCCTTACAAAGAAATTACAGATGCTAAGTCCTTACTTTCCCATGATTGTATTGCTAAAGCACTGATCTTCCGGTATGAGTATAGCAACAGGTGACTAACTGGCATAGAGATGTTATACCTTAACCTGCGGTTAAACTTGCCTGTAAATCTTGATTTCATTCCAATTGTTTCTAATAAAATTTTGGTGCATATTACATTTAATGGTTTAATTTTTGTAATGTTTTATATATTTAAAACTTCTATCATTTCAAGATAGAAGTGATACTCCAATCTGATTGAAAAGATGCTAAATTCTGGAGATCTACATTAGGTGGCCACTTTATTAGGTACACCTGTACACCTTGTTAATACTAATATCTAATCAGCCAATCATGTGGCAGCAACTCAATACATAAAATTATGCAGACATGCTTAAGAGGTTCAGTTGTTCAGACTAAACATCAGAATAGTGGGAGGATATGTGATCTAAGTGACTTTGACCATGGAATGATTGTTGGTGCCAGATGGGGTGGTTTGAGTATCTCAGAAACTGCTCATCTTCTGGGATTCTCACAGACAACAGTCTGCAGAGTTTACAGAGAATGGCGTGATGAACAAAAATCATCCAGTGAGCAGCAGTTCTGTAGGCAAAAACACTTTTTTAATAAGAGGGGTCAAAGGAGAATGGCCATACTGGTTCAAATTGACAGGAAGGTGACAGTAACTCTAATAACCATGTGTACTAGACTACTAGACAGGTATATGGAGGAATTTACAAAACATCAAATCTTGCTGTGGATGGGCTACAGCAGCAGAAGACCAGACTGGGTTTCACTCCAGTGGCCACATACATTCCTAATACAATGTACCTCATACAGTGGCCACTGAGTGTATTTTATGTTAATATGAACACATGGCATATTAGAATAAACGGGAGAAGGAAAGTTCAGTTCTGACATCGAGAAATACTTGTGTTTGTGATGTGATAATTTCTAAAATGGATTTTCAGTTAAGATCATAGAATCAGTCTTTGTGGAATCATTCAGGACATTAATTGTTTTCTAATAATGAGATGACATGTTCCTGCAGAATGACATTAGCATTATCAAACCTCCTATCATCAGCATGTTACTGATGAGAAGCTCAATTGGACCAATTGTTTTAAAGTAAATCAAAGACTTAGTATTCTGTGACAGATGCCCTACCTCTTTCTTGCACAATGAAGACAAAGCAGACTGCTTGATTAGTATCACGTGTATTATGTCAGAAGTTTCATCCATCCATCCCTTGGGCAAAGTACCTACAATCTGTACTCTGTACTAACCCTATTAAAGTGTATACACTGGAGCAGTTCAACTGCTGGCTCATGACTACCTACCATGACATCAAGTAATATAAAATAAAAATATTTAATAATAGCTTGAAAATAACTTTTTAAAAGCATAAATTTACACTAGGGCTTTTAATTTATGTGAAATTAGTTTAACAACAAGTTGATTTCCAAAAGTCAAAGCTGCAGACCATATGCAAATGACCCTTAGATTATATCAAATAGAAAATGTTGTAAATCCCACCTTTCCCCTAAAGGAAGTGATCTTCTGTTTGATGCTGATTGGTGATTTTGAGTGTGTTATGGTTTGAAAGGCAGATTTTAATGAACGAACTTTGCTTGTAAGATGTCACATATTGATGTATAGTCCCTGGATTGGGAATTATATGCAATGAAGTGAATAGAAATTAGTTTTCTCCATTGGAGTTGTGATTTGGGATAAAGCTTTGCTTTAATCAGGCAGTGGTAATAAATTGCATTGCTGTAGTATCAGCTCCCTGCCACAAGAGACCACTAAAGTATTTCCATAGTGTTTAGCATTTTCTGCAGCTTGGCAAAGCTGGTGAAAACCATCAGATGTTGAAATTTCCTTTCCTGGTTTAATGTAAATTTAAATAAAAATTGACTTAGCATAATAACAGAAGCTATTTGACTTCATATGTTTACAAATCTTCCTAAGAAGACATCAGTATTCCAAATGTGTCACCCTACATGGATTTTTTGAAATTTTGCTTTTGCTGTTTTACTAATTGTACAAAATTTTATTTGTATAGCAATGTGATAACAACAACATTTTTAATTTGCATTCTTTACATAGTAAAATGACCCCAGGTACTTCTCAAATTCATAACTAAAACTCATCACACAAAGCCACATAGAATTGGGGGATACTTTCCAATGAGCAGCAAGCAGCCTGAATAATTACATGATATTGGACCATTCTGTGTGAGGGGACACCTGCTAACTCCACTAGCTGTCATTTGGCCAGATATCCAACTTTGGAAACCTGGATGCTTAAGCAATGTTTTGCTAATTCAAGTCTCAGAATCAGAATGACGTTTATTATCACCAGCATGTATCATGAAATTTGTTAACTTAGCAGCAGCAGTTCAATGCAATACATAATATAGAAGAAATAAATAAACAATTACAGTATTTGTATATTGAATAGATTAAAAATCGGGCAAAAACAGAAATAACATATATTAAAAAAGTGAGGTAGTGTTCACAGGTTCAATGTCCATTTGGGAATCAGATGGCAGAGGAGAAGAAGCTATTCCTGAATTGCTGAGTGTATGCCTTTGGGCTTCTGTACCTCCTACCTGATGGCAATAATGAGAAAAGGGCATGCCCTGGGCACTGCGGGTCCTTAATAATGGATGCTGCCTTTCTGAGACACTGCTCCTTGAAGATGTCCTGGGTAATTTGTAGGCTAGTATCCAAGATGGAGCCAACTAAATTTACGACCCTCTGCAGCTTCTTTCATCTTGTGCAGTAGCCCTCCATACCAGATAGTGATGCAGCCTGTCAGAATGCTCTCTGTGGTACATCTATAGAAGTTTTTGAGTGTTTTTGTTGACATACCAAATCTCTTCAAACTCCTAATGAACTATAGTTGCTGTCTTGCCGTCTTTATAGCTCCATCGATATATTGGGACCAGGTTAGGTCCTCAGAGATCTGATACCCAAGAAATTGAAACTGCTCACTCTCTCCACTTCTGATCCCTGTATGGGACTGGCATGTGTTCCTTTGTCTTACCCCTCTTGAAGACCACAATCAGCTCTTTCGTCCTACTGACATTGAGTACAAGGTTGTTGCTGCGACACACTCCATTAGTTGTTATATCTCGCTCCTGTACGCCCTCTCATCTCCATTTGAGATTCTACCAGCAATGGTTGTATCATCAACAAATTTATAGATGGTATTTGAGCTATGCCTAGCCACATAGTCATGGGTATAGACAGAGTAGAGCAGTGGGCTAAGCACAGACCCCTGAGGTGCACCAGTGTTGATCGTTAGCAGGGAGGAGATACTATCACCAATCCGCTCAGATTGTGGTCTTCTGGTTAGAAAGTCAAGGATCCAATTGCAGAGGGAGGTTCAGAGGCCCAGGTTCTGTAACTTATCAATCAGGTTTGTGGGAATGATAGTATTAAATGCTGAGCTGTATTTGATGAACAGCATCCTGACATGGGCGTTTGTATTGTCCCAGGTGGTCTAAGTCCGTGTGAAGAGCATTGAGATTGCATCCGCCATTGACCTATTGTAGCAATAGGCAAATTGCAGTGGGTTCAGTTCCTTGCTGAGACAGGAGTGCAGTCTAATCATGACCAACCTCTCAAAGCATTTCATCACTGTAGATGTGAGATCAAGAACATGGTGTGGATTCAAGTCGTTTTGAGGACAAAGTATTATGAATGAGGATAAAGAATGCCTGACAGGTCATTAACATGTTCTTGCAAATGTCTTGGATAAACAATAGTCCTGTTTGCCATTTAAGAATGCAGCTAAGAGAGGAGGTATTACAGACAATGCAGTTTTGCATCTTCCCACTCTATGGCTGTGAGACAGATTCTTTCACCCACGACTTACCAAGGGGATTCCACCAATTCCCCTCACCCCTCTAATTCCCACTGAACATCAACTCGCCTCACTGAAATGGGTGTTCCATGCTATTCCTGCAGAGCTACTACCATGAAATTCATTGGCACCAGTAGTAGAAGTTGCCCAGCAGAGTGTAGGACCTGCTTAGTCGTCATTTCAGGGTCACATGAAGTCAAGGGAGCAGGTGGTGAATCGTAGCATGAACAGCTGGTGCATATTACAAGTCCTGGTTATGCGACCTCTAACATCAGGTAGGCAATTGCTGAAGAGTATTGATACTGACTGGGGTCACCCATTTTGTAAAGACCCTGCCCACAAGTAGAAAATGGCAAGCCACTTCTGTAGAAAAAAGAATTTGCCAAGAACAATCATGGTCATTGATCATGATTGCCCACATCATTTGACATGGCACAAATAGGAAAACAGATTATTATCTGAATGGTGGCCGATTAGGAAAAGGGGAGGTGCAACGAGACCTGGGTGTCATTATACACCAGTCATTGAAAGTGGGCATGCAGGTACAGCAGGCGGTGAAAAAGGCGAACGGTATGCTGGCATTTATAGCGAGAGGATTCGAGTACAGGAGCAGGGAGGTACTACTGCAGTTGTACAAGGCCTTGGTGAGACCACACCTGGAGTATTGTGTGCAGTTTTGGTCCCCTAATCTGAGGAAAGACATCTTTGCCATAGAGGGAGTACAAAGAAGGTTCACCAGATTGATTCCTGGGATGGCAGGTCTTTCATATGAAGAAAGACTGGATGAACTGGGCTTGTACTCGTTGGAATTTAGAAGATTGAGGGGGGATCTGATTGAAACGTATAAGATCCTAAAGGGATTGGACAGGCTAGATGCGGGAAGATTGTTCCCGATGTTGGAGAGGTCTAGAACGAGGGGTCACAGTTTGAGGATAGAGGGGAAGCCTTTTAGGACCGAGGTTAGGAAAAACTTCTTCACACAGAGAGTGGTGAATCTGTGGAATTCTCTGCCACAGCAAACTGTTGAGGCCAGTTCATTAGCTATGTTTAAAAGGAAGTTAGATATGGCCCTTGTGGCTACAGGGGTCAGGGGGTATGGAGGGAAGGCTGGGGCGGGGTTCTGAGTTGGATGATCAGCCATGATCATAATAAATGGCGGTGCAGGCTCGAAGGGCCGAATGGCCTACTCCTGCACCTATTTTCTATGTTTCTATGTTTCTATAATGATGATGATGAGTTTAGAAAGGATGTCAAGCCTATGGAGAGAAGGGACAGAGGATGAGGGAGAATAAAATTCAAGTCCTGCATGATAGCTGAGGTAGTTGGGGAGGTCATTTAAATTAGTTAGTCTCTTGAAAATGACCCAAACCATCTGAAAGCTGCTACTTCCAGCTTAACTATAGTTTGCCTCAATTCATTCAAGTTTCTTGCTATAGAGAGATAGGCATATCATACCAATATGATAATAATCACTACTCTATGTGATTTGGCAGGCATTTGATTTCAACAGTGGTTTGTCAGATTTCCCAAGGAGCCAAGAATAGCTGAATCCAGTAAATAAATATTTTCTATTGCCATGCTCATGGGCCAGCAGGCTTATTTTGATCAAATTTCACCTTCTTACCCCTCTTTCTTTATTGTTAGTCCAACTTTTAGATTTTCATCGTGGACTCAGATCAGTAGGCTTCTACTCAATTTGCTAAATTGAAACTTCAGTGCATCTGCACAATTTTGCTGGGTAATCTCAATGCTAAGCTTGTGCCAGGATGGACCTGGTACAAATACCATAAGACTATTGAAATCAATTGGAAGGATGACTGCCTACAGAACAATAAGTAAATCTTTTTACTTGGTTTATTTCAGTTAATTTAAGTTTATTTAATTGTTTTTAAGTGTGTACAAACAGTTTTCTTAATTTGTAATGCATTTTTCGTTTTATTTACTGTATTTATTTATCAACCATCCATCTATCTTTGGGGTTCCCAACCTTTTTTATGCCGTGAACCAATACCATTAAGCAAGGGGTCCTATGCCTCAGGTTGAGAACTCCTGATCTATCTACTCATTTGTTTATTTATTATTTACTTATTTAGAGATACAGCGCAGAACAGGCCCTTCAGGACTAATAAGTTGCACTGCCCAGCAGCTCTCCTATTTTTAACTCTACCCTAATCACAGGACAATTTACAATGACCAATTAACCTACTAACTGATATGTCTTTGGAATGTGGGAGAAAACCAGAGAACCTACAGAAACCCATGCACTCAAGGGAAGGATGTACAAACTTCTTACAGATGGTGTTGGAATTGAACTCTGAACCCTGATGCCATGAACTGTAATAGTGTTGCACTAGCTGCTATGCTTCTGTGATGCCCCATTTTATTTAGAGATACAGCGCAGAACAGGCCCTTCTGGCCCAACGAGCTGCATCACCCAACAACCCACCTGTATAACCCTAGTTTCATTGCAGGACAATTTAAAATGGCCAATTTTCAATGACAATTGACCAAAACATTCTCCTAGAAAGCCTTGAGAACTTGGTTGGCCTCTCTGGTAGTGCCCTTAATTGGTTTTGCTCATATATCATAGTGAGAATTTTTTTCAGTTTTGGAGACCAATTTTCAATACTGTATGCCTTGATACAATATGCCTTTTGGTGTTACTCAGGGAAGCTGTCTTGGTCCCCTACCCTTTTCCTTATACTTCCCTTTGGAGACATTAGAGAGCATAAACTTGATTTCCACAGTTATGCAGATGACATACAATTGTATGTCTCAATTGAGTTTGATAATGATAACACCCTATTTTCTCTGACTTCTACTTTGGTTGCAATAAACACAAGGATGAGCAATAAAAGTGTATTTGACATTCATATTTTAACCAAGTAATAGCATTGAGATCAAATGCAAATTTGAGACCTCACTGGCAGTCAATGTTATTTTGGAAGTAGATTAGCTACATAAACTTATGGATTGTGTGTAACTGCTGAAAAAAAAAACACTTTAGACATTTAAAGCAAATGAAGGTACAAGAAGATTATCCCTACATCTCCCATTAGTGAAATAATAGTTTGATAAATCCAATCTTCAACATCTCCCAATAAAAGTACACTGGAATAACCTATAAGTTAAATATTAGCTGTATGTCAATATATTAACCATTCTTAGCTGCTCGTTAAACTTTACATATATTTGCGATGATTCTACACTCACTTTATCTCCTAAGCACACACTTTGGAGATTGCCATCTTTTAGGAAAGAACTTCCTCCTGGTATCTAACCTTGCTTTATGAAAATAGTAGGTTCCTTGTCTCACAGTTGGTCACGAAGAATGCTATTTGAGTTAGAATATGCTGAAGTGTGAAATCAGTAATCATTGACAGCTCTTTCAGTGGGATGTGCTGAGGCCAGTATACATGAATGATTTGAATGCCCACGTCAGGACCTGCCCAAGAAGTATTTTTCATTGGACCTTTAACATTAGCAAGTCATAAGATTGTGAGCTTTATCTCAGTCTAAGCCGAATTTCAAATCCTAAAGCTGAAATACTAGCTTGAAGTATTAGCTTGATTAGCTTGAAGTGTTCATACAATTACTTGGTTAGGTTTGGAGTGAACTTCCATGAGGTTTCTATCAATTGGTCCCTGGAACTTAAGCAGAAAAACCTTTAACTTTGGAAAAGAACATAATTTTTTCTGACTGTTTCTTTCCTTGCTTGCCACAACTCTTCAACCGATTTTATGGAGGATGTGAAAATTCACAGTTGGATTATCCAACTTGAGAAATCTATCAAACATGTAACGTGTTTATACATACAAACTAGAATAGATAAAGCAATTGTACTGAAAACATTCATTATTTTATTTTCAGCTATATTTTACAGAATGTATTAAAGTATCTGTAGTTTCTCTTAGTCGTAAATAAATTTAATTGGAGTTCCTCAAAGATCATTATAGCAAAGTATGGATTCTTGTCATAACAAAGTGAACTTGCAGTGTTGGTATTTGTCTTCTGCTAAATGTGATTGTCTAAAAGGACAATGTGTTTTTAATTCAAGCAAATTTTGCTTTTAACTTTTAAGTTCTGTTAGACAACTTGGTCAAAGTTGCAAAGTGGATCCTATCTGAGAAACATGCTGAATATGAACAGATATCAGTTGTTCTTTATTTTGTTGAGAAAGTCAAAAGAGACAGTTTTCAAGAGCTTCCTTGATGAAAATATCTTTCTCGGATTACAGTTATAATTGTGTAGCTCTCCTTAAGTTAAAATCATTAAGTCCTGATTTATACATTAACAATTTAAAAAAATCTTTTTCAACAGCTCATTTTGGTTGCAAAGATTTATGGACAAATACATCTTAAAATAACCAAAAGCATTGACTTACATGAAGCCAAATCTTTCTGGTGGTTCTGTATTGCGCATGAAGGAATGTAAGTTTGTAAAAGATAAACATTTGTGATAAGAAATGCTCAAAGTTGGTATGATTAATAGTTGTTTTTTTAAGATATTATGTATTTCCTGGTACTGGTGTACTTAAGACTAAATGAAAATGCTCAGTCTCCGCACTTTTATGAGGCGGAATTTATATTTCTAAACCATTTGGAAATCAATGTACAAAATTTTTGTTCAGCAATTGAAATGTAAACCTAATGCTCAGGCTGCCTGTATTTGTTTGCTCTTTAATGAACACTAAGCTGTGAACCTTATGTGTAAACACTATCATATACAGGACGCGTAGATATTTATTGTCATTGTCTCTACTTTCACATATTTTTAGCTCAGTTTTGAAATTGAATCTTTCATCCGCTTATCTTACCAAAGGAACTGGTTAGCTTTCCATGTTCCTCACAGTGTGGGTTATAAAGCTGGATCAATGCCACAATGGGAAAGTCAAACATTTTTAACCTTTAAACTGGGTTGTTTAAATTCTCACAGTATCCCAAGCTAGCTTCAAACAGTACTTTTGTAACATCATTGCTTCTCAACCATTTGCAAAGCTCATCCTTTTTTTCCTGAAAGGTGCTTTTGGGGTCTCTGAGTTCAGTTTTCACAAGTTCATGAGCAAGTGTTAATAATTTATATTGTGTTTATGAACCACAATAGAGTATAACTATTTGTCACCTCTGTCTGGTTATATTCCTGCTTTATTTGACAATGAACTGCACAGATTGATAAACAGGTGTGAAAGCAAAGTGCTCACTGAATCATGCATCCGCTCATAGGCAGCTATCCAAGGGTAACATCAAGAAGTTATGGTAAAGTGCAAATTATATCTGTGCAAATGTAAAAACAGTTAGGTGGCCCGAAAATGGAATCATATAACTAACCAAATGCTCTGCATGTAAAACAGTCTACATTTGTACAATGGTCATTTCCAGAATTTTCATGCAGTAACAAAGTACTGATAATCGAAAATGTAAACAGAATGAAAAAAAACTACACAATTCAGCTCTGAAGAAAAGTCATTGATTTGAAATGTTAACCTCGTTCCCGCCACTACATGTGCTGTGTGACCTTCTGAGTATTTCTTGTACATTCTGTTTCCAGGATTTCCATGATTTGTATGACTTCTAGAACACTGAAATCTCAAAATAAGACATTTTCAGCATAGTTATAAGGCTGTTATAAGACCTCAAGTACACTCAAATCCTTTTGCAATTAAGGCCTTACTAATTGCTTTCTATACCTGGATGTTAATGTTCTTGTCCAAGGGCATATAGATCTCTTTATTCATCAAAACTATTCAAGTTGTCTTCGTTTTAAAAAACATTCCACTTTTAACCTTTTTTTCTCCATCAAAATGGATAATCTCACATATTCCCATTTTCAATTCCTTGTTCATTCACTTAACCTGCCTCGATCTCCCCCAAGCCTCTTGATGTTCTTTTCTTAGGCCACATTGTCCCCAAGTTTTTATCATCAGTAAACTTGGATATATAGCTGCAGCGTTCCCAAGTCCAAATCATGAATGCAAACTTTGGGGCTTCAGCAGGGAACTCTAGACCATCCTACTGGGCACAATCTTTGAACCCAAAAATGACTATTTGCTAATTCCTGTTTTCTGTCTGTTCACCAATCTACAGTGTATGTCAGTCTAATATTATGTGCTCTAATTTTGTTTATAACCTCTTCTATAATAGTATTTATTTATCATCTTTATTAATGCTTTAGATCAGGGGTTTGCAAACTTTTTTTATGCCATGGCCCCCTACTATTAACCAAGGAATCCATAGACCCAGTTTGGGAACCCCTGCTTTAGATGAAAGACTGAGTCACTGAGATTATATTTGCTGTTGCTACATGGATCGGTGGGACAGTGAGTTGTAAGGAGGACTAAAGGAACCTGCTAGAGGATAAAAATGGTGGTTGTCTGTTGTATCCGATAACGACAGGGAACCTGTGTGGAAGAGTTTTAAAGTGGATAAGCCATTGCACTGGGGCAGCTCCACTCTCTCAACCATGGAAGTCTGGGTCCAGTGGTATGAGTAGTTGTTACAACTGGGGTCCTCCTTGATTGCAGTGGATGACCATGACGACTTCTGTGCCTTGTCATGCCCTTCACTCTCCACCGAACATTTTAGAACTGCTTTCATGACTGTTGGATCTCATTGGTCCAGTCTACTGGAGCTGATTTTGCATGCTAGGACAGGCATGTCTCTACCTCAATCTCATTGAGATATGAGGCCTGCTGGCTATCCTCACCTGTTGAAGAGGTGTACTGGGGTGTGGCCACTGTCACATGCAAACAGCTGCTTGGGGCCACCGGTGGGACCAAAGGTGACTGAGTTGCTCTAGATTGGACATGACAAGCCCCTTCAGCAGAAGTGCTTCCCCTCCCTGGACATCTATACAACCCAGTGAATAAAAATAGGTTAAGCAAATAGGCAAAAAAAAATTAGTAGATCTTTAATTATATGTGCAAATATGAGAATATTTACCTTCTGACAAGGCATTGAAAAACACTATATTGAAATGGAATGAGATTACAGAATGCTTAGAAGTTAACAAGGAATTACAAATACAAATGCACTGTTGGCTTATGTTACTTTATTATGCTACAGAAATGGGAGAGTCGCCGCAGCATTTGTGAAACTATAGTTGGAGTACTGCATACAGTTTTGGACTCTACATTTAGGGAGGAGTACATCTGTATCAAGTGCATAGATTGTTCACAAGTTGTCTCCTGAGATGAAGGTAAATGAGGGAAGGCTAGCTGCCAGTTCCATATTCATCAGTGTTTAGAACAGTGAGAAATGATCTTATTAATAATATTTCTGGGGAAGCCTGACTAGATAGATCTATTGAACTTAATGGTGGATAATTAGACTCTTTCTTTGTGGAGCTACCTATTGCCTGACATTTTATCTCCCACATCAGTCTAGAAGTTGCCTAGGTTTTGTTATATAGAGGCATGGACTGCTTAATATACCAAAGAAATGTGAATAGAATTGAATATTGTGCAATCATCAGAGATTAACTCCACTTAGGAGTTTTTAATAGAAGGAAGGTCATCAGTGATGAAGTTGAGGATGGGATGGCCTAAGAAGGTACCATGAAGATCTCCCAAAATAATGTCCTAAAGTTGGGGTGATTGATTTCATCTAGCACATTATTCTTTATTAAAGCTATGACTCCAGGCTTTGAGTGTATTCCCCTCGATGCACATTGACTTCACTTTTGTCAGGGTGCCTTGATTCCACACTCGGTTACGTGTAATTCTAGGTCAAGGGCAGTCACTATCATTCACCTTTGGAGTTCACTTCTGTGCTCTATGTTTGGAACAAGGCTCCAGAAGCTTTGCAGTGGAGGGATCCTGGCAAAAAAAAAACAATAACATCTAGGTTTTGCTGAATAGAAAATAATATAAAACTGTAAATACTGAAAGAAATAAGTCATGCAACACCTATGGAAAGAGACTTTGGGTAATGTTTCAGGTCATAGTTCTGAAATTGGGGAAGAATGGAGGAAGGCAGGAGGATAGGAAGCAGAGTGATAGCGTGGGGCAGTTAGTATACAACGAAATGCAGTATGCAGTGAGACTGCCAGGAAGGACAGGCAGACGATAGGACAAAATTTCAGTCATTACGATGAGTTGCAATGTAACATGGGGACAAATTTGTAAAGGGTGATGAATACAGGTCTGTACAGGACAGTGTTATATTTGAATACATGCAGTATACAGAATAAGGTAGATGATCTTACAGTGCAGTTAGAGATTGGTAGATATGGCGTCGTGGGCATTACTGAGTCGTGGCTGAAAGAAAATCATAACTGGGAACTTAACATCCAAGGACCAAAAGGATAAGCAGGTAGACAGGGGGTGTGGGGTGGCTTTGATGGTAAAAAATGAAATCAAATTCTTCGAAGAATGTTCCATATCATCTGAAGATGCAGAATCCTTGTGGGTATAGTTAAGAAATTGCAAGGGTAAAAAGATCCTGATGGGAGTTACCTACACGCCTCCCAACAGTAGGCAGGTTGTGGGCTACAAATGACAATGAAAGGTAGAAAACATATGTTAAATGGGCAATGTTATGGTAATTATGGGGGATTTCAACATGCAGGTCTATTGGGAAAATCAGGTTGGTGCTGGATCCCAAGAGAAAGAATTTGTAGAATGCCTACAGATGGCTTTTTAAAGCAGCTTGTGGTTGAGCCCACTAGGGGAAAGGCTATTCTGAATTGGGTGTTGTGCAGTGAACTGGATTTGATTAGGGAGCTTAAGGTAAAGGAACCCTTAGAAGCCAGTGATCACACTAAGATAGACCACACTGCAATTTGCGAGGGGGAAGCTAAAGGCAGATGTATCATTATTGGGTATCGAGGGAGAGAGGAAGAGGAGAGCCATCTGCAGTACCACCGATGCGGCAGAGAGGGCCTTAAGATGGCTGTGGCTCAGAAGAGGGGAACCATGGAGTCATAAGTAGCTAGCCATTTGGACAGAAGCTGGGGTCTGATCAGCCCCGGCTGGGTCACCTGGAGGAGGTTGTATGATGTTGAAAGAACCGAAACACCCGATGATTCCAGGAACATCACTGAAGATGTGTCCAGAAGCATCAGTAGATGTATGTACATAGCACAGTGGGGTAAAAGGAGTTACAGAGGCATGAGAGAGGAGCTGGCCAAAGTTGATTGGAATGGTACACTAGTAGGGATGATGGCAGAACAGCAGTGACTAGAGTCTCTGGGAGAAATTAGGAAGGTGTAGGATAGGTATTGTACATCCCAAAGACCAAATATTCTAAAGACAGGATGACACAATTGCAGATGACAAGGGAAGTCAAAAACACATAAAAGCAAAAGAGAAAGCATATATTAGAGCAGAAATTAGTAGGAAGTTAGAGGATTGGGAAGCTTTTAAAACCACAGAAGCAACTAAGAAAGCTATGAGGAAGGAAAAGATGAGATATGAAGGAAAGCTAGGCAATAATATAAACGAGGACACCAAAAGTTTTTTCAGATATACAAAGAATACAACTGAGGCAAGAACAGATATATGACCATAGGAAAATAATGCCAGACAACTAGTAATGGGGAACAAGGAAATGGCAGATGAACTAAATATCTTGCATCTGTCTTCGCTGGAAGTTTGAGAGTCAGGGGCCAGAGGTGAGTACAATTGCTATTAGCAGGGAGATGAGTTGAGGAAGCTGAAAGGACTGAAGGTAGATAGGTCACCTGGACCAAATGGACTGCACCCTGTGCTTTGGAAAGAGGTAGCTGAAGAGATGGTTGAAGCACCAGTAATGATCTTTCAAGAAAGATTTCAGAGGGCTAGAAAATTGTAAATGTCACCAAAAGCAGCATGGTTTCTTTGAGGAAAAATCATGCCTGAAAAATCTGTTGGAATTCTTTGAGGAAATAGCAAGAGGATAAACAAAGGAAAATTGATGGATGTTGTGTATTTGGGATTTTCAAAGGTTTTTGACAAGGTGCCGCACATGAGGCTGCTTAACTAGGTAAAATCCCGTAGTATTGATACTAGAATGGATAGAGTATTGGCTGATTAGCAGGAGGCAATGATTGGGAATAAAGGGAGCCTTTTCTGGTTAGCTGCCAGTGACTAGCAGTGTTCCACAGGGTTTAGTTTTGGGACTGCTTCTTTTTATGTTTCTGTGAATGATTTGGATGACCAAATTGATGGTTTTGTAGCCTAGTTTGCATCCACAGTGATGAAATGTTTTGAGAGACTGGTGATGAAACATATCAACTTTGACCTGAGAAATGGGTTGGATCTGCTCCAATGTGCATAACAGGTCCAGAGCAGATCCCATTTAATTGGCTCTTCACTCAGCGGTGGAACATCTGGACAACAAAGTTGTATATATTAAGATGCTCTTTATTGACTTCAGCTCAGTTCCTCAAAACTAATCAATAAGCTTCAAGACCTTAGTCTCCTTGTGCAATTGGATTCTCTACTTCCTCACCCTCAGACCCCAGTCAGTTCAGATTGCCAACAATATCTTCTCCACAATCTCCATCAGCACAGGTACAACACAAGGCTGTGCGCTTAGTCCTCTGCTCTACTTGCTTTACACTTATGACCCTGAGGCTAAGCACAGCTCTAATGCCATATTTAAATTCAAAATTAAGTAAATTTATTATCAAAGTACATATACATCACCATAAATACCCTGGGATCCAATGTTCAGTTTGCTGATAACACTACTATCTTAGGCCGAATCAAAGGTGGTGACAAATCAGCTGAAAGGAACATGATTAAAAATCTGGCTGAGTGGTGCCATGACAACAATCTCTTACTCAATTCCAGCAAGACCAAGGAGCTAATTACTGACTTTAGGAGTAGGAAATTGGAGGTCCATGAGCCAGTCTTCATTGGAGGATCAGAGGTGGAAAGGTTCCGCAACTTTAAATTCCTCAGCTTTATCATTACCTGTCTTGGGCCCTGCATGCAATTGTAATTAGAAGAAAAACATGGCAGACCTCTACTTCCTTAGGAATTTATGAAGATTTGGCATGACATCTAAAACTTTGATGAACTTCTATAAGTGTTAGTATAAAGGAGAGTGTATTGACTGGCTTCATCACAGCTTGCTAAGGAAACACCAATGCCCTTGAATGAAAAAATCTGCAAAATGTAGTGGATACAGCCCAGTTTATAACAGGCAAAGTACCATTGAGCACATCTACATGGAACGCGGTCACAGGAGAGCAGCATCCATTATCAGGGACCTCTACCACCCAGGTCATGCTCTCTTCTCACTGTTGCCATCAGGAAGAAGGTACAGGAGCCTCACACTAGCAGTTTCAAGGACAGTTATTAACCGCCAGCTATCAGACTGTTGAACCAGAGAGGATAACTTCACTTGGCCCATCAGTGAACTATTCCCACAACCTATGGTCTCTCTTTCAAGGACTCTTCATCTCATGTTCTCGATATGTATTGCTTGCTTCCTTGCTTATTTATCTATCTACGTATCTATGTTTTTGTACTTGCAGTTTCTTGTCTTTTGCACACTGGTTGTCCAGCCTGTTGGTGTGATCTTCCATTGATTCTATTATGCTTATTGGACATTTTGCCTGCAAGAAAATGAATCTCAGGATTGTATATGGTGACAAATATATAGAGTACTTTGATTAATTAACTTTGAACTTTGAATGATATGAAGATAGGTGGAAGGGAAGGTAGTGTTGAGGAAGCAAGGAGAGTGCAACAGGACTTAAGATTAGGAGAATGAATATAGAAGTGACAGATTGAACATAGTGTCAGGAATTGTATGGTCGTGCTCCTTTGTAGAAGGAATAAAACCATAGACTATTTTTTAAATGGGCATTAAATTCAAAACTCTGAGGTGCAAAGGAACTTGGGAGTCCTTGTGCAGAATTCCCGATAGGTTAATTTGCAGGTTGAGTTGGTGGTGAGGAAGGCAAATGCAATGTTAGCATTCATTTCAAGAGGTCTAGAGGAGGGGTCCCCAACCTTTTTTGCACTGCGGACCGGTTTAATATTGACAATATTCTTGCGGACCGGCCAACCGGGGTTGGGGGGGAGGGTTGCCAATGAACAAGAGTAGCAATCAAATGCGTTCTTTACCCAAAAGACTACAATGACCATGAAGCCTTGCGCGGGCACCAATGCGCATGCGCATCATGACCTGCCGATTCCTCCCCCCCCACCAGACTCGATGGGCTGAATGGCCTAATTCTGTTACTCTCTCTTATAGTCTTATTGGCTTCACAGTTTTCAAAACTGAAATGGGGATGTGTGAGTTGTAAGACAAAAACCATATGGAGATTGTTTAAAGCAGATCATGTGACAAGTAACATGAATGCTGACTGTCAGGAATGTATTTTATAGAAATGCAGTGAGAAGGGATAATAGGAAACGAAATTGGTCAGACCACATTTGGAGTATCGTGAGCAGTTTTGGTTCCGTATCTAAGAGAGGATGTATTTGTGCCAGAGGTGTTCCAGAGGAGGTTTACAGGAGTGATTCCAGGAATGAAAGGGTTAACACATAGCTGCATTAGATGGCTCCTTGCCTGTACTCACTGGAGTTTAAAAGAATGAGGAGGATCCTATAAAATGTACCTGAAAGGCATAAATAGAGTGGATGTGGAGAGGATGTTTTGAATAGTGGGAGAGTTCAGGACCAGAAGACACAGCCTGCGTGTAGAAGAATGTCCCTTCAGAACAGGGATAAAGAGAAATTTGTTTAGCCAGAGGGTGGTGAATCTGTGGAATTCATTGCCACAGACAGCTGTGGAGGTCAAGTCATTGGGTATATTTAAAGCAGAGGTTCATAGGTTCTTGATTATTAAGGGTGACAAAGGTTATGGGGAAAATTAGAATGGGATTGAAAGGGAAAAGAAATCAGCCATGATCAGATGGTGGAGCAGACTCAAAGGCCAATTGACCTACTTCTGCTCCACTGTCTTATGGTCTTATAGAAACGATGGAAGGGCAGTTTACCTAAAGCTGGGAACTTCATATGTCATTCGAGATGATTGCAAAGTGCTTAGATGGATGATAAGATGCTGTTCCTCTAGTTTAGTAAGTTGTAGTTAATAAGCGCTGCTTGATTGCAGTATCATTGACTGCTTCCATTGCTTTGCTAATGATCGTAAAGAGACTAATTTGATAGTAACTAATCTGTTTGATTTTCTCCTTTTTATGAACAGGAAATATCTGGCAATTTTTTTTTGTATTGTCAGGTAGATGCCAGTGTTGTAACAGTACTGGAATAGTTTGGCTGTTGATGCAGCTAATTTTAGAGTGTAGTTCTTCAGTTCTTCATTCTGGGATGTAGTCTGATCCCGTAAACTTTGCTCCATCCAGTGCACTCAAATATTTCATGACTAAACGTGAAGGGAGTTGAATTTAGTTTGTCTGATGGTGGAAATCCTAAAAGGACACCTTGTTTGTACATACAAGCAACTTGCAGGAGGAACTAAACAAATCAAGCAGCATCTGTTGCAGGAAAGGAATTGTTGAAGTTTTGGGTCAAAATCCTATGGTCAAAGCTCACTGAGTTACCCAAACAGATTGATTGTTGCTCCAGATTCCAGCATCTACAGTCTCTTGCATCACCCTCAGATGGATCATCCATCACTTTCTCAGAACATACTTTAGACTTCAACAAATTACTCATGTTTTGGACTTTGCCATTGCTGAAGATCAGGATTTTCTTAGACCCTCTTCCACTCCTCACCTGTTAAGTGTTCACCACTATTAACAATAGATAAGGCGGGATTGCTGAGCTTTGATCTGATCCATTGCTTGTGAGATCTCTTAGGTTTAGTATGTTGTCCTTACCACTTATGGCTCCTTGCATGCTTTCCATCCATGTTGGGTTGAGCATCGATCTAGCACCTTGGCCTCATAAAAAACAGACAAAAATGCAAGAGAAAAGCAAGGTTGCGTCCCAGTGCACAAGGCACAGAAAGGAACAACAACAACTGGCCACTGAGCATGCATATTGTTCTGAGCTGCAGGTTGACTCGAATGATACCTTCTCATTTTTAGGTATGCTTAGGACAGCTCTCTGCACATCTTCTGTACTCTTCATTGAACCTGGAGTGATTCCTCTACTTGAGATAATGGTATGGTGAGAGAATTTTGGCAATGAGATAATTGTGGTTGTGTACATAATCTATTTTTGCTGGTGGTCTTATGGATGCCCAGTTTGATGTCATTAAGAGTTGATCTCATTTAGTATGATTATAGTGTCAATGGTCGATATCTTGTGCAGTGGTCATTTCTACCAGTACTGTCATGGACAGATGGGTCCTCCATTAGTAAATTGGTAAGGATGTCAAGTGAATTTATACCTCATGTTAGCTTACTCTTTCCCTTTTAGTCTGACAGCTGTGTCCTTCAGGATTCAACCATTTCCATTGTTGTTGCAGCTTACCAAGTCATTCTTGGTGATGGAGAGTTAAATTACATTCCCAGAATACATTCTGTGCCCTTGCTACTTTTGGTGCTTTTCTTCAGAAGCACTGATTTGCCAGCTGGGAAAAGTCCATGTTTGGCCTGGTTTTGTGAGACCATGGAATTTAGAGTTGACATTGAGGGCTCCTCCATCCACTATCTCCACCTCAGTATAGCCCTATACTACCACTCTGATGGCTTTGTCCTTCTGGTGGGGCAGGATGTTCCCAGAGGATGATGTGCTCCCTGTTCAGTATGGTTCTGTCGGGATGACTACTTAACATTATTGCTTGACCGGATTTGGGACAGTACACACAATTTACAGACATTTGTGAAGAGGATTTTGTTAGATTTACTGGGCTGCAAGTGAATTTGCTATGTCCAGATTTTCTGCTGAGAACAATAATAGACGATTGGTCTAGTTTTAGCAAACAAGATAAAATCTGCAGAGGCTGGAAATCCAAGCAACACAAACAAAATTCTGGAGGAACTCAGCAGGCCAGGCGGCACCTATGGAAAAGAGTAAACAGTCGATGTTTCGGGCTGAGATCCTTCATCAGGACTGGAGCTTCAATCGTGCTAATCCTCAGAGTCTCCTGTAAATATGCTATTTTTTGCGTATCATCCTGGAGTTTAAATAACCTACAGATCTCAACCTAATTTGTGTTTTGTAGAGAGTTTGCAGAATTTACTTGATTTAAATTTTATTTTTTATTAATATTTGGTACTGTATAGAACAAGAGAGGTCAAGAAACTTTGCAAACACAATCAACATTGATGGCTAAGATAAATGCTTGTCTTCATTGTTTGAGGCATTAAGTATAACAGGCAGTCATGTGCAAAATTTTGGTTAGCCTGCACTTGGAGTATTGCGAACAGTTCTGGTTGCTCCATTGCACTGGGTGCAGAAGAGGTTTGTTGAGATGTTGTCTGGATTAGACAGTATTAGCTCTGACAAAAAGTTGGACAAATACGAAATGTTTTCCCTGAAGCACCGGAGGCTGAGGGGAAACCTAACAGAAGTTGATAAACTGGATAAGGTTATATAACTGTGTAAATTTGATAGACAAGCATAATGTTTTTTCCTTCCAGGGTAGAAATGTCAAATAAGAGAGGGCATAACAGTAAGCTGGTGGTGGGAAATGTGTTTAAAGGAGATTGACAAAGTTTTTTTTTTAAACTGAGAGTGGTATGTGCCTGGAACGTGCTGCCAGGGTGGTGGAGGTGGTAGAAATAAATATGATGGATGTGTTCAATGGGGCTCTTAGATAGGCATGTGAATGTGCATGGAATGGAGGGTTATAGATCACATGCTGACATAAGGGATTAGTTTAATTTGCATCATGTTAGACATTAACATCATGGGCTGAAAGGCCTCTCGCTATGCTGTACTGTTTCTGTTCTTTGTTCTAATTGCTCATCGAGCACACTTGACAGCAGCCGACTAAAAAGTAACAGGAATATAAGACCATAAGACATAGGCAGAGAATTAGGCCATTCAGCCCATCGAGTCCACTCTGCCATTTCACCATTGCTGATCCCAGATCCCATTCAACCCTATAGACCTACCCTCTCACCATATCCCTTGATGCACTAACCAATTAGCAATCTATCAACTTCCACTTTGAATATACCAATGCACTTGGCTTCCACCGCAGTCTGTGGCAGAGCATTCCACAGATTCACCACTCTTTGGCTAAAAAAAATTCCTCTTTACTTCTGTTCTAAAAGGCTGCCCCCCAGTTTTGAGGCTGTGCCCTCTAGTTCTGGATTCACCAACCAGAGGAAACATCTTCTCTACATCCACCTTATCTAGTCCTTTCAACATTCAGTAGGTTTCAGTGACATGCCCTGCAATCTTCTAAATTTCAGTGAGTATAAGCCCAAAGCTGCCAAACGATCCTCGTATGTTAACCCCTTCATTCCCGGAACCGTCCTCGTGAAACTCCTCTGGACTCTTTCCAATGACAGTGCATCCTTTCTGAGATATGGAGCCCAAAACTGTTGACAATACTCCAAGTGCGGCCTGACTAATGTCTTATAAAGCTTCAACATTATCTCCTTGTTTTTATATTCAATTCCTCTTGAAATAAATGCCAACATTGCATTTGCCTTCTTTACCATAGGCTCAACCTGTGAATTAACCTTCTGGGAGCCTTGCACAAGGACTCCTAAGTCCCTCTGCACATTTGAATTTTGAATTTAGATAATTGTCTGCACTATTGTTCCTTTTACCAAAATGCATTATTGTACATTTCTGAACACTGCATTCCATCTGCCACTTTTTTGCCCATTCTTCCATTTTGTCAAAGTCCTGCTGCAATCACGTTGCTTCCACAGCACTACCTACCTCTCCGCCTATCTTTGTATCATCTGCAAATTCTACCACAAAGCCAACAATTCCACTATCTCAATCATTGATAAACAGTGTGAAAAGTAACGGTCCTAATACTGACCCGTGAGGAACGCCACTAGTCACTGGCAGTCAACCAGAAAAGGCCCCTTTTATTCCCACTCGCTGCCTCCCGCCTGTCAGTCACTCCTCTATCCATGCCAGTATATTTCCTGTAACACCATGGGATTTTATCTAAGAAAATCTAAGAAAATGATATCCACTGCCTCTCCTTTGTCCACCCTACTTGATACTTCCTCCAAGAATTCTAACAGATTTGTCAGGCATGATTTCCCTTTACAGAAACTACGTTGACTTTGACTTATTTTATCATTAGTGTCCAAGCACCTTGAAACCTCAACCTTAATAATAGACTCCAACACCTTCCCAACCATGGGGCTTAGGCTAACTGGCCAATAATTTCCTTCTTCTTGCCTTGTTCCCTTCTTAAAGAGTAGGGTAAAATTTGCAATTTCCCAGTCCTTCAGGACCATGCCAGAATCAAGTGATTCTTGAGAGATCTGTTAACTCTTCAGCAGCCTCTTTCAGGACTTCGAGATGTAGTCTGTCTGGTCCAGGTGAATTATCCATCTTGAGACCTTTGAGTCTGCCTATCACTTTTTCCTTTCTAATAGCAATGGCACTCACTCCTGCTCCCTGACTCTCATGACCTCTGACCTATAGCTAATGTCTTCCACAGTAAAGACTAGAAGAAAGTCTTATTAAATTCATATCCCAGTTCTTTGTCCCCCATTACTACCTCACCACCATCATTTTCTAGTGGCCCAATATCTACTCTCACCTCTCTTTGATTCTTTATATAACTGAAAAAAATTAGTATCCTGCTTTACGATATCGGCTAAATTGCCTTCATATTTAATCTTTTCCCTTCTTATAGCTTTTTAGTTGCCTTTTATTGGATGTTAGAAGTTTCCCAATCAACCAAATTCCCACTCACTTATACTATGTTATATTCCCTTTCCTTGGCTTTTATGCTGTCCTTAACTTACTTTGTCAACCATGGTTGTCTAGCCCTGCCATCTGAGAACAACTTCTGTTGGTAAGAGAAGGAATTACATCTTTAGAAAGAGGTGACATAGGATCAGAGAATGTTGAATCTTTGTGGGTGGAGTTAAGAAATTGCAAGGGTTAAAAAACATTATGGGTATCATATATAGGCCTCCAAATAGTAGCCAAGTTGTGGGGTTGAGATGGCAAAGGGATCTGGAAAAGGCATGTAATAGGTGTAATGACACAATTGTATTGGGAGACTTCAATATGCAATGGATTGGGAAAATCGGGTTGGTGTTGGATCGCAAGAGAAGCTCTTCTCTCATGCCTCTATAATTCCCTTTATTCCATTGTGATACTGATACATGTGATTTATACATCTCCCCCTCAAATTGCAGTATGAATTCAAGCACATTATGATCACTGCCTCCTAAGAGTTCCTTTATGTTAAGCTGACTAATAATATCTGGGTTATTACACAACACTAAGTCTAAGATGGCCTTTCCCATAGTAGGCTGGAGCACAACCCGCTCTAAAAGGCCACCTCATAGGCATTCAACAAATTTCTTCTCTTGTGATCTGACATCAATCTGATTTTCCCAGTCCCCCATTACAATTGTGACATTACGCTTATTTTATGCCTTTTCCAGCTTCCTTTGCAAGCTCAACCCCACATCTTGGGTACTATTTAGAGGCCTATAAATAATTCCCATAATTTTTTTTTGACCTTTGCATAAATTTGACCTTTCTTAATTTCATACACAAAGGTTTGACATTCTCTGACCCTATCTCACATCTTTCTAAAGATGTAATTCCATCTCTTACCGACAGAGCCACACCACCGCCTATGCCTTCCTGCCTGTCCTTATGATACGAAGTATATCCTTTCATGTTAAACTCCCAACTATGATCTTCTTTAAGCCACTTCTCAGTGATGCCCACAATGTCTTAGAACCAATCTCTAATTGCACCACGAGTTCATCCACTTTACTCTGAATACTACACACATTTAAATACAGCACCTTCAGTCATGCATTCTTTGCCCTTATGAATTTTGCCTCTGTGGTACAACTGAACTCTTTGCTCTGTCTGTAGTAGTAGCCAATCATTGTCCTTCCTTACATTCATATTACATATTACATCATTTACTTGTAAACCTGCTGGCTCATCCTCAGACACGAGGAAATCTGCAGATACTGCAGATCCAGCAACTTTTATGTGTGTGGCTCATCCTCAGCTCTATCATACTGGTTCTCGTCCCCCTGCCATATTAGTTTAAACCACTCCCAAAAGCTCTGGCAAACCCATCCACAAGGATATTTGTCCCCCTTGGATTCGAGTACAAGCCATCCCTTTTGAACAGGTCACACCTGCCCCAGAAGGGTCTCAGCCTGAAACATCGACTGCACTTCTTCCTATGGATGCAGCCTGGCCTGCTGCATTCCATTAGCATTTTGTGTGTGTTGCAAGAAGAAATAATGACCTACTTACCTTGCCTCCACCTGTTCTCACCGAAGTCTTGTTGAGCCAAAGCCTTTCTACTCTGACTCAGACTACTCCGATGACTGCTCCCATGATGACAGCTCCGCTAGGTGGTATCTCTCTTCTATAGAGCAGCACACACACAATGCTGGAGGAACTCAGTAGGCCAGGCAGCATCCATGGAAAAAGTACAGTCAATGTTTCAGGCTGAGACCCTTCAGCAAGACGCTGGGTTTTTAAAGATCTTCACGGGACCAGCACAGAAACTCCTCTAACATATAACATACAAACTGGATATGAATGACTTATAGTAAATTCAACAACTTCAGGTTAGTACTTTACTCTTTCTATACTTACACCTCAAAGTACACCTCTTGTTTAGTTGCATTGTATCACTATTACATCTGTAGCTGTGGTTCTTGTATCATCATTCCTTTACTCTCCTGCGTTCCACTCCACCTCAGACTCACTTTCTTTTTCTTCCCTTTACTCCCCCTTTCTTTGCTCCTTCAACTTCTTCCAATTCTGATGAAAGGGCAATAACCCAAAACATTAACTTTATTCTTCCTTCCACGCATGCTGCCTGACTTGCTGAGAATTTCCAACAGTTTTAGGATCAAGTGGACCAAAAGACTGAAACGAAAAGTTCAAAGTAAATTTAGTATCAAAGTATGTATATGTTACCAAATACTAACTCAGATACGTTTTCTTGTGGGCATTCATAGTAGATACAGTACAATGAAATACAATAGAATTAATGAAAAACTACACACAGAGACAGACAAGCATCCAAGGTGCAAACTGAAAATGCAAAAAATATATAATAATATAAATAAACAAAGAATATTGAGAACATGAGTTGTAGAGTCCTCGAAAGTGGATCTATAGATTGTGGAATCAGTACACTGTTGAGGTGAGTGAAGTTACCCACACTGGTTTATGAGCCTGATGATTGAAGGGTAGTAACTGTTCCTGAAACTGTTAAAATGAAAATATGTAAGCTATAGAACAAAAAAAATCTCCACAGTGATTTCAACCAAACCATTGCCAATCAACAGAGGTAGAAACAAAGAAGAACAACTGCTGAAGTTGTGATTTAGGTTACACTTTGTGCTGGTGAGATCCTGAGTCACGGTCTTTGACCTCTTGCTGCAGAAGTGAAGTAGCAAATCAAAGAAAGAATGAGCGACAGCCCCAGTGTTGAAATTTTGGCAAGCTACTGCAGATATGTGAAAGGGCTATTGTGTTTGAGAGTTAAAAGACATGTGAATCCAAAAGATACTTGTCTTTGGAATACTTATGAGTCTTCTCAGAAATAAATACTGATTTCCTTCAAGATTATTGCAAAAAGTCACAACCACGCTCTTGAAATCACACGCTTTGATGGAGGAAACACTGTGCTCTACTGTTTTGTTAGGATCAAATGTGTCTGCTCCTCGGACAGTTCACAGAGATTTTAATGTGGTTATTTTTAGTTCCTGGAAGCCTGGGAAGTGGAGGATCCACTCTGTTAGAAAGTTCTTAAAGACACAGCTGTAACAGAGCCCCTGAATCTGATTATATGAAATAACAAAGATGTTTTGTATGAAGCACAAGCAGGAAGAAGTAAGGTGGGTGGCAACATCTATCATAACTTGGAGTAGAACAACTCTCTCAAAGCTGTTGAAATAAATGTGGGCGAAAAGACAACAGACGTCAGCAGGTCTCGTATATTATTTTCCCATGTATTGCAAATCTCTCTGGTGGATTTGAATTAACATCCTACTAGTTTGACTTTCTATGCAGTGTTTGCTAAGTGTCAAGTTCCCCTTTGTGAAGCTTGAATTCCACAATGATCTGATTTGTGAGTTGAAATATCTGGCTAGATGGACTGTATTCATTTTTGACTGTATGACCTTGTATGGCAACAGATGGAATCTGAGCTTTGTACATTTTAATTGCAGCATTTTATGCTGCTGGGATTTTCATTTATCTCTTAGATTCATTATCTAAAAAAAACAAAATCACACACTACGATGTCACATACAGCTAATATAGGGAGCTTCAATAGTAATGCAAAGATGATTAGTCAAGAATTCCATTGCTGGTATATCGTGTGACTATCAGAATGGTAGAAGGCAAGCAAAATGAATTGTAGTCTTTTATCATTTAACAACCCTACCAAAGGAGTTGTAAGGTTCTCCTTCCCTCTACTAGCCTTCAGGTCACCCTTGGGCAAGGTGTAGCACCTGCTTAGCCCTCCCCCACCAAACAAGGTCATGTGAAGCCATGGGAGCAGGTGTTGGATAGTTGTATGAGCTGCTAATGTTAATCACAAGTCCTAGTTATGAGACCACTGATGCCAGGCAGACCATCTCTGGAGAGTATTGATAATGGCTGGGGTCACTGGTCTTGAAAAAACACTTCCCAGAAGAAGGCAATGGAAAACCACTTCTGCAGAAAAATATGCCAAGAACAATGATAGACATGGATAGACCATGATCGCCCATGTCATACATCATGGCACATAATGAACGAGCAGTCATTTAACAATTTCATTTTTTTTTTACCATGCTCAATTTTCTTACAGCTCCTTGAAGCTAAGCAACTAATCCAGAAATGACAGACTTGGAACCATAGGGTGGAAAATAAGAGTAATATTTGTGAATGCAATTACCAGGAAATAATGATTCACCAACACAGAAAGGTCCAAATCTCTGTCTATCTTTCATTTGCTCTCGTAGATTATCTGTAACATAGAGCACTTCCTACCTGTCTGGATATTTTCAGTTGCACCAGCATTCATGATGCACAACACTCCCCAGGACAAACTAGTCGACTCCGTCTGTGAACACAATACTTCATGTTGACCTTCAATGTACTATATTTTTAGTACCTGTTTCTGTAGGATGAAAAGGAACACTTTGCCAACCTTGCCATCTCATCAATGTTAAAACATCAGTACCATCATGGAAACACAATAAAGATGTGGGCCAACATCCAACAGAAATGTCTAAAGATGGACAAAAATTTTAATGTCCAAGTGTGAGTGGATGTCAGTGCTGATGAGAGCATAGAAAGAGGCAACACTGACAAGAAAGAAATATTTGTCATGGTCTTTTCATTAAATGGAAAAGCACCTCTAATGATTACAAAACCTTGATGTATTCTGATGAAAGTTCATTTACCTGAAATGTTAACTCCGTTTTCCACAGATGTGCTTGATTTGCTCAGTTTTCTAGAATCTTCATTTTTTCCCCCCTCTTATATCTAGCATTCAGAGGGTTTCAGTTTTCAACCTCTGTGCAACTGTGCAAGACTTTGACTTGTGAACGATACCACATCTGGAAAATCTGGAGACACTTTTCAGATGGTGATTATGGTGGACTTGGAGGTGGAGCAAAGTGCAGACTACATACTATTATCATACAATTCTGGAGATGGGAGATGTGATTCTGGCAGTATACCATCATGCTACTTGTGATGCCTTCATTGTTGTGAGATTCTTTTAGCTTCCGTTATCTGACCGCCAGATAAAAAAATTACTTACATAGCATGATTTTCTTCCCCTTACATTTCCCCATCACTCTGTTTTTACAACAGAGTCCTGCAAGCAACAAACATTCTTCAATACTTCCCCACTGTTGCTCTGTGTTTTACTGTTCCATCCAAGTGAAAAACCTACTTGACAGCCAGCAATAAGAACTGATCAAGAAGGTGGGGGAAAATTGCAATAATTATATAGCTCAGAATTAAATAAGAACTTAACAACACTCTGGTTCACTATGTGCATACTATTATGCAACTACAAATTCTTGTTAGTTGTCCTCTGAACACTTCTACCTGGTACAATTGCTATTTTCAACAGTGGTGGGAAAAAACTACCCTGGTCCCAACACAGGCAACTGAAAAACTTTTGCTATTATCTTCTGTATTATAGAACCGTAAATATCCTACCATAGATTGCTTCATCTACAGCTTTGCACAGCAGATGATTTTTGAAATATAGGACAGAATGAGGTTTAATAAAGTAGGGACTGAGCAAAGCTGAGCAAGAGTTTCATGACCCTACCATCACTATTCTTCTCATAGCCCGGCACACTTCTGTGATAATAAAAAGATGGAGTAAAGTTTGCTGCAGTCCCTTAGGCTATGAACAATCAATAGTAAAGCATCATGTATCCAGAATAAACTTTTCTCAGGCTTCAAGGTGGGTACAGGTATCGATTATAACCGACATTTCATTGACAAACTCTGCCATCTTCTTCAGGGTTCACGCCTGGGCAAGTCTAGTCAGGTTGCATTTATACCCCTGTATTCCATCCCTCCTAATTGGTTAGTCCTCATCCAATCAGGTTCTACTCTCCCACCTTGTTTACAATTGAACTACATCAAGCGTCTCATCTGGCTGATATATGCTGCTTCGCATTCACAAGGAACATAGAAACATAGAAAATAGGTGCAGGAGTAGGCCATTCAGCCCTTCGAGCTTGCACCGCCATTCAGTACGATCATGGCTGATCATCCAACTCAAAACTCTATACCTGCCTTCTCTCCATACCCCCTGATCCCTTTAGCCACAAGGGCCATATCTAACTCCCTCTTAAATATAGCCAATGAACTGGCCTTAACTGTTTCCTGTGCCAGAGAATTCCACAGATTCACCACTCTCCGTGTGAAGAAGTTTTTCCTCATCTTGGTCCTAAAAGGCTTCCTGTCGCTACTGCCTGTCTTCCCTATATTTTCATGGTTTCTGGAAGGATCGCCAGGATCCTGAAGAAATACTGGATTAATACCATCCACGAGCTTGTAAGGAAGCTCAAGTCACTTCTTTTGTAGGTCAAAGATGACTTGGGACTCAGGTCAGCTGGCTTCTACAGAATTCCCTGTGAATGCAGAGCAGCATATATTGGCCAGACAGGGCGCATGGTGGAAACATGCATCAAGGAGCACAGTAGATGTATCCATTTGGGTTACCCGGCAAGATCAGCGGTAGCAGAGCATTGCATTCGCAATAGCCGTAGGATCAACTTTGATGGCACAAAACTACTGTGCCACACCAATGGTTTTTAGGACCTGCTGGTAGAGGAAGCCATTAAAATAAAATTAGAAGAAAAGAACTTTTACGAAGGTGAGGGTCTCGCTCTGAGTAAGAATTGGAATTTGATTGTAAACAATATGGGAGAGCAGAAACCTGATTGGATGAGGACTAACCAATCGGGGAGACAGAATATAGGGGTAGATATACCACCGGACTAGACTTGCTCAGGTCATTATCCCTGAAGGTGGCAGAATTGCTCATCGAAACATTGGTTATAATCAATACCTGTACGCGGATTGAAGCCCAAGAAGAGTTTATTCATCATGTACACTGGGAAAGCACCAGGTCCTTTTTCATCATGTATCCTATTAGAGTTGCTGTCTCTAACGTGTAGATAGTTGATGAAGCCCTGCATACAGCCTTGTTGATGTCATACTTCTTAAAGTAAAAATGGCAAGGCTTGCAGCAGTACATCATCTGTGCTTGAGGCAAACCTCCAATATCTCTGACAGTGGCACAGCATGCTAGAATGCCTTCCAACACATCACCCATTCTCTGCTTCCATTTCTAATAGCACCCTGTGTGAATGGTGCTGATATATATCAACTATGACCAGCATACCAGAGCTCGGAGCATCCTGTGGTCTTGAACATAGACACTATAATCCTCCTCATGACTCCACCAACTTCCCTTTTCCCCTTGTGATTTGGGAATCTCAAGTCATAACAAAAATAAGATTGATAGATCATTGATCTTAAGTATTAACTGCTTCTCTATCCACATATACTGCCTGACCTGCAGAGTGTTTCCAGTGTTCCCTGTTTTTTTTCAGTTTTCCAGCATCTGCAGGTAGTTTGCTTTTGGTTATGTGTCTTAATAGACCACAAGACGGAATGTCAAAGCTAGTGAATGGTATTCATCAGTCTTGCAACAGCGTACTTCAAAGGAGTGTTACATCTTATTGTTCTCTTGGATTCCCGTGGGAACTTAAAGATGAATTAAAACTGTTAAGATCGGAGTGCTTTAACCGATAGCTATATTCAACATTGGCTGACTTTGTCAGGTGTGAGTGCTGTTTGCCATGTAGCCACCAAAATGTTCAACTATATGTCTCTCTATCTCCACTGAGACACCGAGACTCCACTGTAACACCTCCTGTTGACGGCGAAGTAATGAACAGCAGCTGACACTTGATTCACTCTTGCTTCCTCACTCTCATCTGCAACTAGAAAAGAAGAGATCTATGTGGAAGATTGATTATGCATGTTGAACAGGGTGTTGAAGAATAATTGTAGGATGTAGCCATGAGAGAAAGGCATGGTATGTTGTTCCTTGGTGAAGAAGGTGTATGTCATTGGTAGCCGAACAGATGGGAATGTGAGGAACTACTAAGTCAGGGAATGTGCATCTACGGTGTAGGTTTGGATAAGGAGTGGTTGGGTGGGGTAAACTTGGAAAGGCAGCACAAAAGGCTAAATCCTCAGCAGTCGGGAGGGGCTGTGGATGATCACTGAAGTCCATGTACTTGGTCGTCAGAGATATCATCAAACAGGCACTTGGCATGCAGTATTCACTCATACTGACTAGCTATTAGCCAGAATTGAACATAAACAATGACCATTTAAAACATTCCTTCCTTGGTGGCTCTGATTCCTGTCAAAGATTTCCCACAGGGGTTTCAAGCTGGAAGAGGATGACAAAGCCTTCCCTGAGGAGGTCACTTCTTTTGTGATATAATATATTTCCCTTTCCTGAGATGTTTAGGCAATTACACTGTTTTTGGCATCAAATCCATGAATGCATCACTGTTGCTGACTTAATAAGACTATGATATAGGAGCAAAATTAGGCTCATCGAGTTTGCTCCGCCATTTCATCATAACTGATCCAATTTTCCTCTCAGCCCCAATCTCCTGCCTTCTTTCCATATCTTTTCATGCCCAGACCAATCAAGAATCCATCAACCTCTGCCTTAAATATACAGTACATAAAGACTTGGCCACCACAGCTGCCTATGACAAAGAATTCCACAGGTTCACTACCCTCTGGCTAAAAAAATTCCTCCTTATTTCTTTTCTAAAAGGAGATGAGGCTGTGTCCTCTGGTCTTAGACTCTCCCTCCATAGGAAACATCTTCTCTACATCCACTCTATTGAGATCTTTCACCATTCAGTATGTTTCAATGAAGTCTCCCCCATTTCTTCTGAATTCTAGTGAATACAGGCCCAGAACCATGAGATGCTCTTCATATGTAAAGCCATTCGATCCTGGAATCATTTTCATTCATTTGAACCCTCTCCAGTTTCACCACATTATTTTTAAGATGTTTCTATCCTACTGAATGTTGAAAGAACTAGGTAGGGTGGATGTGGAGAGAACATTTCCTGTAGTGGGGGTATCCAGAACTAGAGGGCACAGCCTCAAAATTGAGGAGTGACCTTTTAGAACAGAGGTACAGAGGAATTTTTTTAGCCAGAGAGTAGTGAATCTATGGAATGATCTGCCACAGACTGTGGTGGAGGCCGTCCATGGAATATATTTAAGCCAGGAGTTGATAGTTTCCTGATTGGTCAAGGGATGAAAGGATATGGCCAGAATGCAGGTGTATGGGATTGAGTGGAATCCAGGATCAGCCGTGATGGAATAGCAGAGCAGACTCGATGGACTGAATGGCCTAATTCTGCTCCTATGTCTTATAGTCTTATGGTAAGATAAGTCTCCTAAACATGCTGACAATACTCCAGTGCTTTATAAAGTCTCAACGTTACATCCATACTTTTATATACTAATTCTCTTGAAACGAATGCTAACATTGCATTTGCCTTTCTCACCACAGACTCAACCTGCAAATTAACCTTTAGAGAATCCTGCACAAGGACTCCCAAGTCCTTTCGCACCTCAGTTTTTTGTATTTTCTCTCCATTTAGAAATAGTCTACTCCTTCATTTCTTCTACCAAAGCGCATAATCATACGCTTCCTGACATAGTATTCCATCTGCTATTTCTTTCCTCATTCTCCTCATCTGTCTAAGTCCTTCAGTATCCTCTCTGTTTCCTCAAAACTACCTGCCCCTCTACCTATTTTCATATGATTTGCAAATCTTGCAACAAAGGCATCTATTCCATCATCCAAATCGTTGACGTATAACATAAAAAGAATTGGTTCCAACACATAACCCTGTCGAACACCACTAGTCACTGGCAGCTAACCAGAAAAGGCTCCCTTTATTCTCACTCTTTGCCTCCTGCCAATCAGCCGCTGCTCTATCCATACTATAATCTTTCCTGTAATACCATAGGCTCATAGCTTGTTAAACAGCCTCATAAGTGGCAACTTGTCAAAGGCCTTCTGAAAATTCAAGTACACAACATCAGCTGACTCTCCTTTTTCTATCCTGCTTGTTATTTCTTCAAAGAATTCCAACAGATTTGTCAGGCAAGATTCTCCCTTGAGGAAACCAAAGAAATATCATGTCAGGCCCGGGGGATTTATCTACCTTTATTTGCTGTAAGGCAGCAAGCACCTCCTCCTCTTTAATCTCTATATGTTCCATGACACTGCTGCTTGTTTCCCTTCCGTCCATATATGCTATGCCAGTTTCCTGAGTAAATACTGATGCAAAAAAATTGTTTAAGATCTCCCCCATCTCATGAGACTCCACACATAGACAACCACTTTAATCATCTAGAAGACCAATTTTGTCCCTTACTATCCTTTTACTTTTAATATTCTTGTAGAAACCCTTCGGGTTTACCTTCACATTATCTGCCAAAGCAACCTCATGTCTTCTTTTTGCCTTCCTGATTTCCTTCTTTAGTATTTTCTTTCTTTTTCTATACTCCTCAAGTACCTTATTTGTTCCTTGTTGCCTATACCTGCTATACACCTCTCTCCTTTTCTTAACCAGCTCACCAATATCCCCTGAAAACCAAGGTTCCCTATGCCCATTAACGTTGCCTTTAATCCTGGCAGGAACATGCAAATTCTGCACTCTCAAAATTTTGCCTTTGAATGCCTTCCACATACTGAACATACTTTTGTCAGAAAACAACTTATCCCAATCCATTCTTCCTAAATCCTTTCTCATTTACTCAAAACTGGCCCTTCTCCAATTTAGAACCTTAACTCGAGGACCAGACCTATCCTTATCCATAATTAACTTGAAACTAAGGACATTATGGTCACTGGACCCAAAATGTTTGCCTGCACATACTTCTGTCATCTGACCTGTTTGATTCCCTAATAGGAGATCAAGTATTGCACCCTCTCTCATTGGTACCGCTATATATTGATTTAGAAAACTTTCCTGAACACATTTGACAAACTCCATGCCATCTAACCCTTTCACAGTGTGGGAGTCCCAGTCAATATGTGGAAGGTTAAAATCCCCTATTACAACTTTCTGTTTCTTACATCGGTCTGCTACCTCTCTACAGATTTGGTCCTCCAATTCTTTCTGACTATTGGGCAGTCTATAATACAACCCTATTAGTGTGGTCACACCTTTCCCGTTCCTCAGCTCCACCTATATGGCCTCTGTAGATAAGCCCTCTGGGCTGTCCTGTCTACGCACAGCTGTGATAATCTCCCTGTCCAGTAATGCCACTCCTCCCCCTCTGTCACGTCTGAAACAACGGAACCCTGGAACATTAAGCTGCCAGTCCTACCCCTCCTGCAACCAAGTCTCACCAATAGCAATAATGTTATAATCCCACGTGTCAATCCACGCCCTAAGCCTTACCTACAATACTCTTTGTATTGAAATAGATGCACCTGAGAACATTTCTATCACGTATAAACCTTTGATTACTGTCCATACATGCAGTCCTCGCATGACCTTTATTCTCCTCCACCTCACTATATGCTCTAACAGTCTGGTTCCCCTCCCCCTGCAAATCCAGTTTAAACCCCCCCGAGCAGAACTAGCAAACCTACCCGCAAGGATGTTAATCCCTCTCCAGTTCAGGTGCAAACCGGCCCATCGGAACAGGTCCCACTTTCCCTGGAACAAAGCCCAATTGTCTAGAAACTTGAAGCCCTCCCTCCTGCACCATCTCCTTAGCCACGTATTTAGCTGCATTATCTTCCTATTTCTAGCCTCACTAGCATGTGGCACGGGTAGCAATCCTGAGATTGCAACCCTGGAGGTCCTGTCCTTCAACTTTGCACCTAACTCCCTATAATCTCTTTGTAGGACCTCCTCCTTCTTACTATCCACGTCATTGGTCCCTACATGGACCACGACATCTGGCTGCTCACCCCCCCTCCTGAGAATACCGAGAACTCGATCCGAGATATCGCGGACCCTGGCACCAGGGAGGCAACAGACCATCCAGGGTTCTCGATCTCTCCCACAGAACCTCTTATCTGTCTCCCTAACTATCGAATCCCCTATCACTACTGCTCTCCTCTTTTCCCTCCCTTTCTGAGCTGAGGGTCCAGTCTTGGTGCTAGAGATGTGACCACCACAACTTGTCTCTGGTAGGTCATCCCCATCAACAGTATCCAAAATGGTATACTTATTATTGATGGGAACGGCCACAGGGGCGCTCTGCTCATTCTGTCTACTCCCCCTACCCTCTCCTGACAGTCACCCAGCTTCCTGCCTCCTGACTTTTAGGATTGACTATCTCCCTGAAACTCATGTCTATTTCTGCCTCACGAATGATCTGAAGTTCATCCAGCTCCAGCTCCCTAACTCGGTTTGTCAGGAGCTGCGGATGGATGCACCTTTTACAGGTGTAGTTATCAGGGACAATTGTGCTCTCCCTAACTTCGCACATACTGCATACAGAGCACTCGACTGCCCTAACTGCTGCCTCCATTACCTACTCCTAAGTTAATTAAATTAATTAAAGGAACTCACCCAGCTTTACCTCACTGGGAGCAAGCTCATCCTCACCCTCTGCTTGCCAAAGCCTCAAAGCTGCACTCCTACCCTAAGCCACTCACACACTGGCTGCTTCTCTCTCCCCCCCTCTCTCTCCCTTCCCCTTCCCGTCTTGCTTTATGGTGGTTGGCACTCAGCTTAATGGTGCATTACCGCCACCTTCTGCTCCGGAGTGTGCGATAGATGTACATTATAAATCCCTTCACCTAATCACACACCCACACATACCCTAACCTACACTTTATCCTCCCATCTTTGGCCATCCTAGTACCCTATTCTTGTTTATCCGTCATATCCTATAAAAAACCCCTGTACCCCTTAGGAAAGATAAAAATACCCTAACCTGTGCTCTCTCACACATGCCCAGCAACCCTTTTATTGTGAATTCCTGCACTCCCAATTCCCTTAGTTTAATTCTCATCATCTCTCTTTGTATCCCATACTTTCTGCAACTCAGAACTACATGTTCTACTGATGCCTCTTCCTGACATTCCTCACACAATCCTGTCTGTTGTTTCCCTATCATTTTCAATGTTTTGTTTAATGCACAGTGCCCCAGCCTTAACCTAGTCCACACAGTTTCCTCTCTTCTGTATCCACTACTTACCCTAGTACCTGCAACACTTTTTTGTATTTGATATAAATGCCTCCCTTTCCCCTCACTGTCCCATCTTTCTTGCCACATCTGGTTGATTTTTTCCCAGATTATGCACTTAACCTCTGCTTTACAGATACTAATGTGAATTTCTATATTTTCTTTCTTTAATGCTCTCTTTGCCAACTCATCCACCCTCTCATTCCCTTTCACCCCTACATGTGCTGGAACCTATAGAAATTTTACCTGACCTCCCTGATTTGGAATTCTTGTGACTAACTGAAGGACTTCATGAAGTACATCTTGCCGATTGTTTGAGTGAAAAGACCTTAAACTTGCTAGAACTGAGGATGAATCTGAGCATATCAACGCTTTGACTTGTCTAGCTTTCTCCACCCATTGCAACACAACCAACACTGCCAGCATCTCCATTGTATACACCCTAACTTATTAGATGTTCTTCTGCTGATTCCAATTTCTTTTGCTGGTATAGCCACCCCAAACCCTGTCACTCCTGTTTCAGGTTCTGTAGCACCATCCTTATAAATCTGAGTATAATCACTATACTTTTCCATCACATGACAGTTAAATGCACTTACCAAATCAGTTTTATATTTTCCTTTCCTTTTTACCTCTAACAAATGCCAGTCTATGTCAGGCCATACAAGGTTCCATGGAGCTACAACCAGATGAATTACTGAAGGACTTATCCTTAGATCAAACACTCCACATTCTTCAGCAATATCACTCCCTCCCCGACTAAAGTTATTCCTCTGAAACGTCCCATTTTCCCAGGACTCCTGCAACACTTCTTTATCCGGGTGAGAATCATTGTGCCCCTGCAAATTAGCCCAGTAGTTTGCCATCAATTGCATCCTTCTTAGTTCCAAAGGCATTACTCCCATTTCTACCTGTAGGGCTGACACTGGTGATGTTTTAAAACCCCCAATGCACACTCTCAAAGCCTGAGCCTGAATCACATCCAGTTTCCTTATAAGAGACCTAGCTGCTGATCCAGATGCTATATTTCCACAGTCCAACACAGATCTCACTAAAGCCACACACATACTTTATACTTCATTGTCGCCAGACAATTGATACTAGAACGTACAATCATCACAGCGATATTTGATTCTGCGCTTTCCGCTCCCTGGATTACAAATCAATAGTAAATATTAAAAATTTAAATTATAAATCATAAATAGAAAATAGAAAAATGGAAAGTAAGGTAGTGCAAAAAAACCGAGAGGCAGGTGTGAATATTTGGAGGGTATGACCCAGATCCGGGTTGGGATCCGTTCAGCAGTCTTATTAGAGTTGGAAAGAAGCTGTTCCCAAATCTGGCCATACAAGTCTTCAAGCTCCTGAGCCTTCTCCCGGAGGGAAGAGGGACAAAAAGTGTGTTGGCTGGGTGGGTTGTGTCCTTGATTATCCTGGCAGCACTGCTCCGACAGTGTGCGGTGTAAAGTGAGTCCAAAGACGGAAGATTGGTTTGTGTGATGTGCTGAACAACTTGCTCCCCATTCCCTACCAGTCAAACATCTCATCACATTTATTACTTTTTTTTTACATTTCTCCTCAACTTTCCTGATATGGTCTGCCCGTTAATCATGAATCAAATATAACTCCCAGAAATTTAAATGATCCATCCCTTTCTAATTCAATCCGATACATCCTTAACTTCTTCCCTACCTCAATTCTTTTCCTGGAGAAAAATATAGTTTGAGTTTTTTCTACTGAAAATCTACATCCTCGGTCATAACCCCACTCCACCACTTCATCAATTACTTCTTGTAGTTTCCTGATTATATGCTCCATGTTCCTGCATCTTTTCCACAAGGCCCCATCATCCGCAAACAGTGACCTACCTATATCCACTGGTATCTTTGTGAAAACATCATTGATCATAATGATGAAAAGTAACGGGCTAATCACACTACCTTGAGGTGTGCCATTTTCCACTATGTACTTTTTTGATAATTCTGGTCTAATCCGAGCTTGAATTTTTCTACCAAACAAAAAATCTTTAATCCAATTAAAAACTCTTCCACCAACCCCCATCTTGTGCAGTTTAATTAATAATCCTTCCTTCCACATCATATCATAGGCTTTTTCAATGTCAAAAAACATTGCAACTACTGATTCTTTATTTGCCTGGGCCTTTCTTATTTCAGTCTCTAACCTTATCACAGAGTCCATGGAATTCCTTCCCTTCCTAAAACCGCTCTGATAACTTGCCAGCATTCCCCTCTTCTCAAGCTCATACGATAACCTTTCTGTTATCAACCTTCCATTATCTTACATATATTTGACGTTAATGCTATTGGTCTGTAGCTAGTGGGTTTTGACAGATCCTTGCCAGTTTTCCTTATTTTACTACTGCTTCTTTCCATGCACTTGGTAATCTTCCCTCCTCCCACACTCTGTTATAAAAATGCAGCAACTTCAAGAGCACTCCTTCTCCTAGATTTTTTAGCATAATATAGCATATCAGATCTTTCCCTGGGGAGGTTGGTCTCGATCTCTTTATTGCTCTCATCATTTCTGCCACTGTAAATGGATCATCAATTATATCATCTGTTTCTTCCCTCCTGTTTAACACACCTGGGTGTTGACTCATTGTTCTTTCCCTTCTCCTTCTCCCTTCTTCAGACAAATTTTCTGAACTGTGTATCAGTACAAACGACTTGGCCATGATCTCAGCCTTATCCCTACCGTAGACTGCTGTTTCCTGCTCAGGTATCATTACTGGATATTCCCATTCCCTTCTATCTCCCCCCCAATCCACTTAATCATTCCCCATACCTCTCCCACAGGTGGTGTTCTTCCTATTTTATTGCAAAAACTCCTCCAACTTGCCTTTTTAGCTTGACGTTTAGTTCTTCTCATCACTGCCTGTGTCTTCTTATATTGAATCAAATACTGCATATTATGGGTTCTTTTAACTAGCCTGAATGCTCTATTTCTGTTTTTTACAGCCTGACAACATTCCTCTGTCCACCATGGTACCAGTTTTCTACTCATCCTATTCTTACTCCCGGGTATAGATCCTTCTGCTGCCATCATAACTGCTGAAGTCACCTGACTGTTTAATTCATCTGTATTTCCAGAAATGTTAATCTTTGTCAATGCCCCTTCACTCAACTTCTGGAACTTGCCCCAATCTGCTTTTCCAAACACCCACTTTGGGATTCCACCACCTGATCCTACTTCAACTCTTTCACCCACTGAACATAAAACTGGGTAGTGATCACTTGAAGTTTGAAGCAGTCCAAATTCCCCAGTTACTAACGCTAGCCAAGGTATTAGACACTCACGTAATATCTGACACTCACATAATATCTAACACTGACTCAGTTCCTGTTGTTATGTCTATCCTTGTTTCTCTACCATCATTCATACACACCAAATCCCTTTCTCCCATCAAATCTTCAATTACCATCAATCTTCCATTTGAATCTGTAATCAGATCCTCCCCCCCCCCATATTGTGCTGTGAGCATTGAAATCTGCACACCACACTAATTTATGTCTGTTTTGTCCATGTATCCTTAATAGGCTGTCCAAATCCAACCTTTTACATGGATTGTAGTAGTTAATTATAACCACTCCCTCCCCTCTCTCCCACACTTCCACCACTATGTATTCCTGATCATCTCCTTTTTCCAGTACCCTATATGGTATACCTTGCTTGATTAACATAGCACAACCCCCTCCTTCCCCTAGATTTCTGCCTTTCCTTATCATCTTATACCCATGTACCACAAAGTCTAAAGTTGGTTTCAACCAAGTTTCCTGAATACACACTACATCCGGTTTTACAACCATTTCTTTTATAAAGTGCTTGAATTCCTGGCTATTGGCCAGTAAGCTCCTTGCATTCCATTGCAAAAGAATCACCATAATTAGTACTAACCAACCCATGGCACTTCCTGGCTTGACTGATTAGTGAGGTTCTCCCTCAGTTCTTCCCATGTCAGTCCTATTAACCCTAAATGGTTTACTGCTGCTTTGACCACCAGCTGAATTTTGTCACTTTTTGACTTTACCTGAGCCGTACTATTAATCACTCCTGCAATGATGTTACTAGAGCCTTTTTGTCTACATAAGTCCTGTCATTTGTTCTTTGTTGCATCTTTTGCATCTCTATTGCTCCCTGTTCATTAGGAGCATTATTCTGTTCTCTTGACATTCTTACAGCTTCTGCATAAGTGATCTTTCTTTTCACTCTTATTTCTTGAATCTCATTCTCCCGTCTCAGAACCTCACACCCACTATATGCCACATTATGAGCTCCTCCACAATTGCAGCATTTTGGTTGCACTCCTGTTCCACACTTTCCATACTCATGATCACCCCCACATCTAACCACATCTCCTCTGCCTTTTACAGTTTTTAGCTATGTGTCCAAACCTTTGACAATTACAGCACCTCAATGGCTTTGGCACATACACCCTTACTGGGTAACTCATGAAACCCAGGAACACCTTCCTTGGCACTCTTTCTTCTTCAAATTCAATCAATACTGTTTCACCTTCCTTTTACACTCCCTCCTTTGTTGTTTTCAGTCTTTGAACATTCATTACTTTTCCTCCTTTGATATTCCTCTTTAACTCCTCCATATTTATACTTATTGGTACCCTATGATCACTCCTTTACAACCACCATTTCGTGCTCCCACCTTGCATTTTCCTATCTCTTTTAGCTTGAGTGCTTTCTCAAGTTGTTCCTCATTCGCACATCTTACCAATAGGTTGCCATCATTAAGGATTTTTGCAAATACTATTTCCCCTGTCTTATTTGCCCGAGTTGTTGTTAGCACAAATGGGTTAATTTTCTTCATGTGTCCCTGAGACTTCGCATTAAACCTAAATATGACAACACCTTCTCTCTGAACTTGTTTATCTTCCTCACTTTCAGAGCTCTCTCCACCGTCATTTCTTATTCTTTTATTCCCTTTGTCTCGGTTTTCATTCATCCGTCCCTTCACTATCTCCTCATTCCCTTTATTTCTCTCTTCACAATAATCCATTTCTCCCCAGCTACCTACCTCTGATCCCAAATTCCTATCCCGCTCCTTCTCCACTCTTTTTCCCTCAACCCCCCCCCCCACCTTGTCCGCCATTACCGGATCCGCACGACCCCCTCCCAGCAATTCCCGCTGCTTCCCCACTCTCTTTCCCTCGACAAGTCCCAAACCACATTCACGCATGCGCCCACTCCGAAATCAGCCACTCTCGCCAGCCAGCCAGCCACCCACGCTGCTCCTCTTCAGTTACCCCTCTGTTTATTTGTCGCTGCCAATTATCTCAGGTACTCACTCCCTCTAATCAATACTCTGTTTAACCCTTCAGTTGCCCCCCTCGCTCCTTTTTAAAGCACTCTCACCTGAGCTGCTGCCCAGCACTCAGCGCTCTCCCGTGCCTCTCGCTCCTTCCCCTGCTGCGACTGTTCCTCGATCACACTGTCCGGATCCCCGCTTTGCGCTCCTTTTTAAAGCACTCTCACCTGAGCTGCTGCCCAGCACTCAGCGCTCTCCCGAGCCTCTCGCTCCTCCTCCTGCTGCGACCGTTCCTCGATCACACTTTCATACAAAGCCATAATTCCTTGAAAGCGGCATGATAAGTAGATAGGTTCGTAAAGAGAGCTTTTAGTACATTGCCCTTCATAAATTAGAGTATTGAGTACAGGAGCTGGATGTTTTGTTGAAGTTGTATATGTTATTGGTGAGACCAAATTGGAAATGTTATGGGCAGTTCTGGTCAGCAACCTACAGGAAAGATATAAATAAGATTGAAAGAGTACAGAGAAAATTTACAAAGATGTTGTTGAGACTTGAAGTTTAAGGAAATATTGAATAACCTAGAACTTTATTCCCTAGAGCGTAGGAGGATGAGGGGAGATTTGATAGAAGTACAGTAGATTCCAGTTAAATGAGTCTTTGATTAATCTGGGTAGCCACTTAAAGGAAAAAAAACTAATTGAGAAAGAAAGTGGGATACCCTTTGTTTATTTGGGATGCTATGCTGCATAATTGGGACAGGAGATTGTTGCAGAACAGTTTGTAATTAGTGTCAGTCATGTGCACTTATGTGGCCATTAGACACTACACTGTGGTTAGAGTGTACAGTTTTTAAATAGCATCAGTTGCACATGTTCAAAAGCAGTGATTTTGTCACTGATTGTTGGTGAGAAATAAAGCAGTAAGACAATTCAGAAATTTCAAACATTTAGGCTTGGAGATGCCAGAAATGGCCGGGAGTATAAATAAAATGAATTCACTACTTACCAAGTTAGAAACTATGAAGAATTTGAAGGTATCAACTATCATCTTGAGTGTTACAATGAAAATGAAGATTTGGAGGATACTGTTAGTGAAAGTATTGCATGAAGGCAGACCACTATCTGCACTGCACTAGGTGTCTGTGATGGATTGTTCATTTACAGTCAATCAAAAGAACATGGCAGCATACACTGGATGAATTCCTCCATTGATAAATATCAAGAACTAGTACACAGTTTTATCGTACTGTAGTAGTATTGATAATATTTAATTTGTTCTGTATTTCATTTAAATACGCAGTCTGATACTCTGTTAAACAATAGTTTGTCTTTTTTATAGATAGACAGATAGACATACTTTATTGATCCCGAGGGAAATTGAGTTTCGTTACAGTTGCACCAACCAAGAACAGAGTACAAATATAACAATATAAAACCATAAATAATTAAATAATTATATGTAAATTATGCCAAATGGAAATAAGTCCAGGACCAGCCTATTGGCTCAGAGTGTCTGACCCTCCAAGGGAGGAGTTGTAAAGTTTGATGGCCACAGGCAGGAATGATTTCCTATGACGCTCTGTGTTGCATCTCGGTGGAATGAGTCTCTGGCTGAATGTACATCTGTGCCCACCCAGTACATTATGTAGTGGATGGGAGACATTGTCCAAGATGGCATGCAACTTGGACAGCATCCTCTTTTCGGACACCACCGTCAGAGAGTCCAGTTCCATCCCCACAACATCACTGGCCTTACAAATGAGTGTGTTGATTCTATTGGTGTCTGCTACCCTCAGCCTACTGCCCCGGCACACAACAGCAAACATGACAGCACCGGCCACCACAGACTCGTAGAACATCCTCAGCATCATCTGACAGATGTTAAAGGACCTCAGTCTCCTCAGGAAACAGAGACGGCTCTGACCCTTCTTGTAGATGGCCTCAGTGTTCTTTGACCAGTCCAGTTTATTGTCAATTCGTATCCCCAGGTATTTGTAATCCTCCACCATGTCCACACTGACCCCCTGGATGGAAACGGGTCACCGGTGCCTTAGCCCTCTTCAGGTCCACCACCAGCTCCTTAGTCTTTTTCACATTAAGCTGCAAATAATTCTGCTCACACCATGTGACAAAGTTTCCCACCGTAGCCCTGTACTCAGCCTCATCTCCCTTGCCAATGCATCCAACTATGGCAGAGTCATCAGAAAACTTCTGAAGATGGCAAGACTCTGTGCAATAGTTGAAGTCTGAGGTGTAAATGGTGAAGAGAAAGGGAGACAAGACAGTCCCCTGTGGAGCCCCAGTGCTGCTGATTACTCTGTCGGACACACAGTGTTGCAAGCACATGTACTGTGGTCTGCCAGTCAGGTAATCAAGAATCCATGATACCAGGGAAGCATCCACCTGCATCACTGTCAGCTTCTCCCCCAGCAGAGCAGGGCAGATGGTTTTGAACGCACTGGAGAAGTCAAAAAACATGACCCTCACAGTGCTCGCTGGCTTGTCCAGGTGGGCGTAGACACGGTTCAGCAGGCAGACGATGGCATCCTCAACTCCTAGTCAGGGCTGGTAGGCGAACTGGAGGGGGTCTAAGTGTGGCCTAACCATAGGCTGGAGCTGCTCCAGAACAAGTATCTCCAGGGTCTTCATGATGTAGGAGGTCAATGCCACCGGTCTGTAGTCATTGAAGCCACTGGGGTGCGGCGTCTTCGGCACAGGGACGAGGCAGGATGTCTTCCACAGCCAGGAACCCTCTGGAGACTCAGGCTCAGGTTGAAGACATGGTGAAGTACTCCACATAGCTGGGGGGCACAGGTTTTGAGCACCCTGGTACTGACACCATCCGGGCCTGCAGCCTTGCTTGGGTGGAGATGTTTCAACTGTCTTAGAACCATAGAAACTACAGCACAAAAACAGGCCCTTTGGCCCTTCTTGGCTGTGCCGAACCATTTTCTGCCTAGTCCCACTGACCTGCACACGGACCATATCCCTCCATACACCTCCCATCCATGTATCTGTCCAATTTATTCTTAAATGTTAAAAAATAACCCGCATTTACCACCTCGTCTGGCAGCTCATTCCATACTCCCACCACTCTCTGTGTGAAGAAGCCCCCCCTAATGTTCCCTTTAAACCTTTCCCCCCTCACCCTTAACCCATGCCCTCTGGTTTTTTTCTCCCCTTGCCTTAGTGGAAAAAGCCTGCTTGCATTCACTCTATCTATACCCATCATAATTTTATATACCTCTATCAAATCTCCCCTCATTCTTCTACGCTCCAGGGAATAAAGTCCTAACCTATTCAACCTTTCTCTGTAACTGAGTTTCTCAAGTCCCGGCAACATCCTTGTAAACCTTCTCTGCACTCTTTCAACCTTGTTTATATCCTTCCTGTAATTTGGTGACCAAAACTGAACACAATACTCCAGATTCGGCCTCACCAATGCCTTATACACCTCATCATAACATTCCAGCTCTTGTACTCAATACTTTGATTAATAAAGGCCAATGTACCAAAAGCTCTCTTTACGACCCTATCTACCTGTGACGACACTTTTAGGGAATTTTGTATCTGTATTCCCAGATCCCTCTGTTCCACTGCACTCCTCAGTGCCTTACCATTGACCTTGTATGTTCTACGTTGGTTTGTCCTTCCAACGTGCAATACCTCACACTTGTCAGTATTAAACTCCATCTGCCATTTTTCCAGCTGGTCCAAGTCCCTCTGCAGGTTCTGAAAACCTTCCTCACTGTCTACTACACCTCCAATCTTTGTATCATCAGCAAACTTGCTGATCCAATTTACCACATTATCATCCAGATCATTGATATAGATGACAAATAACAATGGACCCAGCACTGATCCCTGTGGCACACCACTAGTCACAGGACTCTTCTCACCTGTTCAGCTGTGAAGCCCACCATGATGGTTTCATGTGGGGGAGGGGTGTAGTCATGAGAGCAGGGTGGGGGCTGTGAGGAGCAGTAGGAGGGGAGAGTGGAGTATGTGTTGTTTGGGGGCCAACAACAGATGAATCATGTGGGGGATGGGCAGGGGTCACAATGTCAAATCTGTTAAAGAACAGGTTAAGTTCATTGGCCCTGTCCACGTTGCCTTCAGCTCCTCTGTTGCTAGTTTGCTGGAACCCAGTGATGGTCCTCATCCCATTCCAGACCTCTCTCATGTTGTTCTGCTGGAGTTTCCACTCAAGCTTCCTCCTATACCTGTCTTTAGCCTCCCTGATCCTGGCTTTCAGGTCCCTCCATATTGTCCTCAGCTCCTCTGTATTTCCATTTCTCAATGCCCTCTTTTTATCATTCAGTATGTCTTTAATGTCCTTTGTTACCCATGGCTTGTTATTTGAATAACAAAGGACAGTTCTTGTCGGAACATTGCAGTCCACACAGAAGTTGATGTAATCAGTGATGCACTCTGTGAGCCCATCAATATCCTCTCCATGTGGCTCACAGAGTGCCTGCCAGTCTGTCACCTCAAAACAACCCTGGAGCGCCTCATAAGCCTCCTCTGACTATTTACTCACTGTCCTCGAGGTTGCAGGTTTACTCTTCACCAGAGGCACGTAGCAGGGTTTTAGATGCACCAGGTTGTGATCTGACCTTCCCAGTGGGGGGAGGGGAGAGGAGCTGCATGCATCCTTAACGTTAGCATACATCAAATCCAGAGTCCTCTCCCCTCTGGTTGTACAGCTCACATACTGCGTGAAGTTGGGCAGTGTTCTAGCCATGGTAACATGGTTGAAGTCACCCGAGATGGTAATGAGGGCACTCGGGTGCTGGGTTTGTAATCTGGCTATGACAGTGTAACTGATGTTACACGCCGACGTTGGGTTGGCAGAGGGAGGGATGTACACCACAACCACAATTGCATGTGAGATTTCTCTTGGCAAATAATATGGCCGGAGTCCAACAGCAAAAAGTTCAATATCTGGGCTACAAACACGTTCCTTGATGATAATATGACCAGGACTGCACCATCTGTTGTTACCCAGAACAGCACGCCCCCCTCCTATACCTTTTTAACTATTTCAATTAAATTTTGGCTAATTCAGGCAACCATTTAATTGTACTGGTCCTGATGGGTCCCAATTAACCAGAATATACTGTATACAAAATTATGAGGGGTATAGATAGGGTAAGTGCATGCAGGCTTTTCCCACTGAGTTTGGGTGAGTCTAGAAGAAGAGATCATAGGTTAAGTGTGAAAGCCAAAATATTTATAGGAAACAGGCAGAATTTCTTCATTCAGATTGTGGTGCAAGTATGGAACAAGCTGCCAGTGGAAGTGGTAGATGCAGGTTCAATTGCAACATTTAAGGGAATTATAAGTAAGTATATCGATGGATGGCATATGGAGAGCTATGGTCAAAGTGCAGGTTTATGGGACTAGACAGAAGTTGTTCAAAATTTCAAAGTAAAATTTATTATCAGTGTATGTACGGGTCACCACATACAACCCTGAGATCCTTTTTCTACGGGCAAATCCTGGTAAATCCATAGAATAGTTACTGTAAATAGGATCTGTAAACTGCAAGCAAACTGCAAATGCAGATAATAAATAGCAATAAATAACAAACGTGAAATAACAAGATAAAAGAGTTCTTAAATGAGTATAGTTATCCCCTTTTTTTCAAGAGCCTGATGCTTGAACCTGGTAGTGCGAGTCCTGAGGAACTTGTACCTTTTACCTGATGGCAGCGGTGGTGAGGATCTTTGATGATACTGCTTTTCTATGACAATGTTTCATGTAGATGTGCTCAGTGATTAGGAGGGTTTTACCTGTGATGTACTGGGCCAAATCCACTACCTTTTGTAGGATTTTCTGCTCAAAAGCATTGGTGTTCCCATACCAGGCCATAATGCAGCCAGTCAACACATTTTCCACCACACATCTATAGAAGTTTGCCAAGGTTTTTGATAACATGGTGAATCTCTGCAGATTCCAGAGGAAGTAGAGGCGCTGTTGTACTTTCTTCACAATTATATTTATATAATGAGTCCAGGACAGTTCCTCTGAGATAGTGATATACAGGAGTTTAAAATGACTGACCCTGTCCACCTCCGATCTTTCTTTGATTCCTGGATCATGGACCTCTGGTTTCCCTCTCCAGAAGTCTACAACCAGTTCCTTGGTCTTATTAACATTGAGTGAGAGATTGTGGTTATTACACCACTCAGCCAAATTTTCAGTCTCCCCTCGTACGCTGATTCATCATCACCTTTGACACGGCCCACAACAGTGGTGTCATCGGCAAACTTGCATATGGTGTTGGAACTGTATTTAGCTACATAGTCATAGGTATAAAGCGAGTAGAGCAGGGGTAGTATCCCTGTGGTGCTCCTTTGCTGATACTGAGTAACAGTTTGGCACAGAATTGATGGGCCGAAGGGCAGGTTTCTCTGCTGTAGCGCTCCATGATTCTATCTAACAAATAAAAGATCCAAAGTCAATTAAGCAGAAGGAAAAAAAGCTGTGGTGTTCTCCACAGTTCCCTGCCAAGGTTGATTTGTTTCATATGAAATTTTGGTGACTCGTGTATGGAGCTATTTCATATAACCACTGATACATGGAATTTAAATAGAAGTACTCATCAGGCCAGCCACTTCTTTGGAGATAAAGGAACAGTTAACATGTTGATAATGACCTTTCATTAGAACTATGGAAATTTGGAGAGAAATAGTTTGAGATGCAGGGAAAATTGAGGTAGGGTGAGGGAATGGAACAAAGGGATAGTCTGTGATTGGGTGAAGCCACATGTATGATAATGCTTCCAGCTTAAAGAGGACAATAAAGGCTATTGAATATCAAAAAATTGCAGAAGGAGGAGATGAATTAAACTTATATTTTTTGATAGTTGCTGAACATCATCAGTATTAACTCAGCACAATGAGATTTATTTTCAGTATCTGAGAACTGATTAGTCTCTGACAGAAATCTCCGTAAATTTCTGGTTTATTCCCCCAAAAGATATGCCCAGATTTTAATGAAAATAGTAACATGCAAACATATTACTAATTCCTGTAAACCATTATTTAGAATTACCCTCCAAGCAAATACAAATCTATTGACAATTTTCAGGCAGTATTTTTCTGACCATGGCAGGTTCACATTAACTTGACCTTATAGTGAAGACTCCTGTTAATGAACTTACCAAAGACATTTTGTTATTGGTTGGAGATAATATCATTGTGTTGCATTCAAGTGTCAGTTTGCTAAGTATTCACAAGGTGTAATGACTTTCTCCAGAATTCTGTTCTGAGTCCTTGCTCTAATATTCAATGTCTAAATGATTATATAGCTCATTCCTTATGATATTTTTAGATAATTTTCCTATTACTAAATGGACCTATAATTTCCCAGTACTATTTTAACATAATTTTACCAAATGAAATTATGTTAGAGGTTTTGGGAGAATATTAGAATTCTCCTCTAGGCTGCACATAAAATTGACTAATGCCATGAAACAATCAGTGTCTGCCTAATGATGAACAATTTCATCTGATTAGAACATTCTATTTTATACAGTTACTTTCTTTAAAGCTTCTTAAAAGAAAATGGGAAGTCTTTAGTTAAAAGCTCACTTACTTAACTTTTTTCCCAATTATTTTATGCTTTATTTGTCTTGGGGCGAAATGATTGCTAAGCCAGCAGTTTAATTCCTGGTGTAGCACAGAGGGCCACATGATCTTCTTCTGTTTTGAAAATTTTCTTCGTTTTTATAATTCTATAAATAAATTATAAAACATATGTGTAAATTAGTTTACTGCTTCAGTACTGCCACAAAAATGAGTGTTTACGTAAATTATGCTGATTATGATGAAGCATTATTTTCATCAATCCAAGCATATTTTCATTCTCATAAAATTCTCATAATTTCAATAATAATATAATTCTTTGCTAGTTAAAATGCCATCTTAATATTGGAGGAAATAATGGAGATTGAAGAGGCTATCTCATGCAGAGGTACATTGAATGAGAATTTGCTGAGGTATATTTCAAGAGTGGAGGGTTCAACACAGTATTAGTGAGACTTAAACACCTGTCTTTGGTCTTTGAGGCTTTCAGGTAACTTCACCTGCTGCCTACAACTGAGAACTGGAAACGTGAAATAATTGTGGTGCCATGTTTGGCAAGACACTGATTTGAAACAATATTTGGAAAGTGATCTTTCACCTTAAACTGGCAAATTCCCAACTAAAAATATTGAGGAAAACTAAAAAGAGGGAAGAAGAGTGAGACACAAATGTTCTGGTTCCTGACTCACATGCAAGGCTGAGCTAAACTTCAAAAGCATTATCACCAAAGCCAAACTAGAAATAAATCATTTCAAAGAAATACAAATGAGATGTGGTGGTAGTATATTTCTTCTTGTTATCACTTTAAAGTGAAACTTTATTTGTTCCATATGTGTGCAAACAAGGAAACTGTATGAAGCCTTGTTATCAAGTATGGATGTTATTTGTTTTAATGAGCACTTGGGTTCCCATTATGACTGCATAATTATAATAGGGTATATTTATTGTTAATGTCACAGGCTCATAAATAAAAATAAATAATTCCTTATGAGAATTTTTAGTCCAATGTCTTTATTTCCTGCAATAATGTTCGGTTTTAGACTTTGCCAACCTATCAGAGAACAAAATAGAAAGCATTTGTATTTGAAATATGTTAACAATCTACCAATGGACATTAAATAACTGGAAAATAATCAGCATCTGTTTTTCATAATATTTAAAATCATCAATAAGCACCTTAACTTTTGATGGTGAGTGATTAGAATAAGAAAGCATCATATTTGTGCTGTACTGCTCATGTCCTTTCAAATGCAGAATTGGAACAGTGATATAAGGCTGCAAGGGTTAAGCATCTGAGGACGGAAGTGTGTCCAAAAATATTACACAACTGAAAATTTATCTGTCATCATTCTGAACGAAAATCTTCATCCATTTCCCTATATTCTTTCTGAATGACGGTAGTCCAATTTTATAATGGCTGCTGTCAGCTCTGCCAATGATTCTGATTAATCGTGTGTGTTTTAGTTACTTATTTATTCACAGGATGTTGGCATCACTGGAAAGGCCATCACAAATTGCCCTCAAGAAGGAGTTGGTGAGCCACCTTCTTCACACTAGGAGAGCCGTAGAAGTGAAATAAATTGCTGTGGGATTCTAGCTACATGTAGCTCAGATCAGGTAAGAACAGCAAATCTCCTTCCTAAGTAATATTTGTAAACCAGATGGATTTTAACAATACCTCAATAGACCATAGTTAACAATGCTGATGTTAGCTTTTCTTCCTCAGAAGTATTTAATTAAACCAATGTGAATTCCCCAGCTGCTATGGTGGTATTTGAGTTCCTGTCTTTAGATCATCATTCCCAGTCCTGAAATACCTAATTCACTTCTATCGATGTATGGTGGATAGTATATTGACTGGTTGCATCACAACCTGGTAGGGAAACACCAATGCCCTTGAATGTAAAATCCTACAAAAAGTAGTGGGTACAGCACAGACCATCACAGTTAAAGCCTTCTTCACCATTGAGCACATCTACACTGAACATAGTTGCAGGTAAGTAGTGGCCATCATCCTCCACCACCCGGGTCAAACTCTCTTCTTGCTATTGTTATCAGGAAGAAGCTACAGGAGCCTCAGGACTTACACCACCAGGTACAGGGACAGTTATTAACCTTCAAACATCAGGCTTCTGAATGAGAGAGGATAACGTCACTCAACTTCACTTGCCCCATCACTGAACTGTTGCCATTGCCTATGGATTCACTTTCAAGAACTCTTCATCTCATGCTCTCGATATTTATTGCTTACCTATCTATCTATGTATCTGTTCTTTCTCAGCTCAAGCTGGTAAAGCCTGAGGTTCGGGCACAGCCAAGCATCCTCATTTCTCAATTGCTAGGAACTTTCAGCCTATTGTGGTGTTTAGTATTGTAACTTTCTGAGGATTTACATAAATATTGCTCTGTATCTCTAATGTTTAATGCTATTGTGTAGTGACTTTGGAATGATGGCAGTTGTAGGTATCGTGACAATGTATTACCTGTTCATGTTCCAAAGTCTTTAAGTTTTCTTTTTTAATTCAGTAAGTTATGTGTGTTTGGAAAGGCTATGTCTATTAAGTAAGTTGTTCTTGCCTGATTTTCTTGTATTATTATATCCAGATGTATATTATGGATTGTCCTATCTGTAATAACAGATGAGTCACAATATAATTTATGGGATTTTGACTGGATCAGTCTTGTATTTATAGTAAGGTATGATTTCTTCTATCAGTTTGTATTTTAAAGCAGGATTTTAGTGGAAGATGTTTGCCACTTGATTGTACCCGTGTAAGTAATCAGATTGGGTAAAACTGCTACAGGAGCCTGTAATGTGTTGGATTGTTTCTGGTTTTTCTTGGCATTTTCTACATTTATCATCATCAATTTGTTGGTCTTTTATTATGTATCTTTGATCATTTTTTTTTGTTAACCACTTGGTTCTGTACTGCCACAAGGAACCCTTCTGGGAAGAGGTCTCCAACTCTGAGCCAGGTATTGGATGCTTCCTTGTTGACATCGAGTCTGCTCAGATCATGGGGATGTCTTCTATGGAGGATCATGCTCTTCCACTGGTTAACTTTTTTCTTCAATAGTGATCATTACTTCATTTTTCAGGATTGTGCTTTGTTTAAATTTAGTGGTTGTACTCATCGAAATTGCATGTGCTCACACGGATTGCTGAATCCTATTTTCGTTGATGAAAATATATCCTTAAAATTTTTATCTGACTGTTGTGTAGATTTTTAATGTCTGTTATTCCTCTTTCCCTTTTTGTCCTAGCTAGTGTTAATCTAAGCACTTTCGTGTATACATAATATTTTCTGAAATATGTCATTTCAGTTCTTATTTTTCTTTGAAATTTTTCCAGATCAGTTTTAGACCAAAAGAATATGTTAATATGGGTATAACAAAAGTGTTTATTGCCTTTGTTATATTTTTATTGTTGAGCTCTGTTTGGCAGATTTTCTTAAGCCATTTATTTTCTTTGCTTGTTGGTATACCAGATACTTACATGTTTCAAATTCATCCATCATTTTGCTGCTCTGTTTTGTATTCTATTCGCTGTATTGCACCTTTCTTTTTGTTTAATGTTCTGCATTTATCCAGTACAAAGTTCATTTTAATTTCTTTCAAAAATATGTCTACTATTTGAATTAATTGATTTAGCTTTATTGATGAAGGATCATATAATTTCACATCATCCATGCATAGGAGGTGTGTCAAGGAATAACTCATTTTGTTGTTTCTGATTTGATACATAATTTTCATCCAATTCAGTAAATTAGAGAGTGGGTTCAAAGCCAGACAGAACCACAGTGGACTTTTAGAATAGATAATGCCTTGGTTTATGTTGATAACTGTGGTTTTTCTTTTTTGGTTGTTAATAGATACGGTGATTATGGTATGCCAGTGCCTCATCAGATGTCCAAGGAATGTCACAAGTATTGGGTGTAGTTTATATATATTAAGAACTCTATTAACCACGAGTGTGGGACAGAATCAAACAGTAGTCAATATAATGACATGAAAGATTTCTACTTTTCCACTAGGCTTGATGTAGAATTACATCCTTTCATACCCGTACGACATCCTTTCTGCTCTTCTGTAAGTACCTTGTGGTTATCTAAGTGAGTGGTGATTAGTTGCGGGATACATCATGTTACAATTTTAGATATAGTTTCTAAACAACTAATAGGACAATATTTCGTGATTTCCCCTTTAGGTAAAAATTCAGGAACTTTTCCAGGATTTTGAAGAAAATTGTTGATGTGCATTAATGGGTGTGAATGAAAGGTGCATTTTTTATACCAATAATTATGAATATGATCACTGCCAGTACTTTTCCAATGCTGGTTATTTTTATAACCTCTTTCAGCATATCCATTGTTTTTGTTGTTATTATTATTATTTCTTTTTTTCCCTTTTGTGCTTGCACAGTTTGTCTCTTTTGCGCACTGGTTGTCTGCCCTGCCGGTGTGGTCGTTCATTGATTCCCTCATGTTTATTGGATTTATTGAGTATGCCACAAAAATTAATCTCAGGATTGTATATTTTGATGTGTATGTATGTTGATAATAAATTTACTTTGAACCAGTCCATTATCTTAACCACTGTGATTCTAAATCTTTACTCTCTTCGCTGAGTTGGCTAGCGTTACCTATGGAGACATTAAAATGCTACAATTGCATGATAAGCTCACTATTTTGCCACTCAAATAGAGATCTCCTAGTGGGGATTACTGAAGGGAAACAGGTATCTGCAGAGTGAATCTCAGGCAGTATCAGTACTACCAAGAGAGAAGAAAAGAAAATTGGTAATAATGGATGTATTGCTGTACAGTGCCATTTTCTTGGAGAAATAGTTGCAGAGATAGTTCAATAGCTGTCATGTTAATTGTTGACAGATGGAGGGAGGGTCACAAAATTACATAGTACCATAATAGTTCAATAAAATTTTTCACAATGCAATTGCTATAATTTTATTGCAATTCTAATCCCCAGACACAAAATGTATCTGTGGTGCTTAGAATGGTTTGGATGCCTTATTTGCTACCCGTTTGTTCTTTTAAGTGGCTATTAAAGTGTAGAGGCTTGCTGTTGTCATGCTTTTCACCCCATAATAGTTCACAAGCATCTTATTGACTGCAAAATATTTTGAAATATTTTGCGCTTGTGAAAGCTTGTATAGTTACCAATCCTTTATTTTCCATTAAACTTCACATAATTTTTGATATGGAAAATGGCTTTAGTTGGAACATTTTACTTAGCTCGAACCCAGCATGTTCATTAAGCATAATGGAATTGTAGTGTAGTAGCAGATGCTAATGTCAATTAATATAGGTATCTTTAACTTTGCTCTCAAATTGATTACATAGAATGGGATTGCCATTGGCAAAGCCTACATTTTTCCTTCTTCCCTAATTTCTTTGGAGAAGGTAATGAGAAGCTGTATTCTTTAGGTACTCTAAATTTTGTTGGATCCGAAGTTTCACAGTTTTAACACTGTTACATTTTGTAACTTCAAAAAATTAGACTAATTCAAAGAGAGAAATGAGAGTCCAAGAATTCAGGTGTAACTTCATCTTTACTTTAAGCAAGGAGTGCACATATCATGTGGTAGCATGATAACATATGCAATTAATGTATTTTTACATATAACTCATAACGAATTATTTAAACAAACAGAAATTCTTAATTGAACAATATACTCAAATATAACTGCAGTATTAAATACATAACACTCTTCCCTGCTTAGCTATAAACTCCAACTTAATATAGAATGCATCTCAACAGTATACACAGTATATTTGATAATATAACTACTCTATACATACATCCACCGCATAGTAAAATTTAAATTGTCCCATTCAGTCCTAAGGATTTAATCGTACTCTTGTGAAATGACATCTTTCCTGACAAGGGGGATCCCTCTGCTTGGCAGGTGAAACAATCTCAGGTTCTGGGCCTCCTCCGTGGTGGTTGCAGGAGTTTATTCTGAGACTGCAGGAAGTTGTTCTGACAGCAGTAGCCACCTTTCTTCATCCTTTTTCTTCTTCTAGTTTGTCCATCTTGATCTTGGGATAGGTATTTAATTCACTGGAGTATTCTCTTATTATTCCTTCCATTGCTCCCTTTACGATCTGCTCTCCCCTCTTAATTTCCACATTCACAACATCATCTGATAAATCCTCTGTTTTCGTATTTCCATTGACTCCTTTCTTTTCAGCCTTCCATTCATCCAGCAGGACTTTTGTCTTTGCATTTACTTTTACAAGCAGCTTTTTGTCTCCCACTTAAAGTTCATGCAATAACCTAATACTCTCAGAGTAGATTCTGGTCCTTCATACACACAAAAGCCGAATGCTTGCAATGTTCCTCAAGCTCCTTGAATGCTCTTCCAGGGTTAAAGCTAGGCCACATTTCGCAAGTACTTGCCTGATTAACATATCAGAAGCTTTCTCAGATATGTTGCCTACAAAAACTGTTGCAGTTGGACCACCGGTTTCATCACTTTCATGCTTCCTCTGAGCAGCATGGTCCTTCCCTAGTCTAATATGCTTTCCAACCAGATGCACAGAGATTGGCACCATTACTTGTTTGTCCTCTTTTGGGCAACGGTTCATGGTATTCATCAAGAAGACAGTTGTGGCATCATCCAGTACCTTTCTTAGTTTGCTTTCAGTTGGCTTTATTGCAGGGTATGTGACATACAATTGGTAGATAGTTTTCCAATCAAGTTGTAGTTGTCTCAAACAATCATACCCAACAATGCTGGTCCTTTTGTTCCTACCACGTAGAAGCTCGATGTGGCTTGTTGGTTCTTGTGTTATGGATGTCATTCCCACAGGAATTATCTTTTCTCAAGTATAGGTTCTTAGTTGAATATCTACAGGCACCAGTTCAGTGTCTTTGAAATGTTATTCAAACTCATTTTGTGGAATGACTGAAACAGCTGCGTCAGTGTCCAATTCCATTTTAATTAATATCCCGTTCACTTCTGGTGTAAATCATATTGCTTATCTATTGTTAATTTTCACACTGTATAGCTTAAGGCTACTGTTACATACCTCAAGGAGATCTTGTAACTTCCTTGTGAGAATGATGTAATGGTCTTTTGGAGGTCACCTGATGTAATTTTCCCGCCGATGTGAGGTCACGTGATGACATGTTCACCACAGGTATAAAAGGGAAGGCCCCTGGTGACGCAGTTTGTTTTCCAGCTAGAACGTTAGTCAGCGTCTCCGTTCCGTTGCGTATTTGTTTTATGACGCAGTTTCATTTTTAAAATGGAGTATTACGTTCTATTGTAAGGTACAATAGTGCTGGATTGGCAGTTTACCCATTTCTACCAGATTTGTTGATGTTCCTTTTCAGTTGTATTGGAAAGTGAAGACTTTATCAAAGTACAGGACCTGAAGGATTAAGAGAAGTTGTTATTGTTGGGCAGTTTTATAAAGGATTGACCTTATTGAGTCTTTGTTGAAGAAGTAGCGACCTGCATCAAAGATAACTCCTGCCAAAAGAGCAAGGTAGTTCATGCAGGATTTGCTCACCAGAAGAAAGGCGAGTTGCTTTAAGCTGTTTATTTCCTTCATCATGAATCCTTTTGGATAGAACCAGCAGGAAAGTCGCTTTTATGAAGAAATCCTTCTTCAGAGAAGTCTCTCCCGATTGAATGTATAAATTTGTTGGACTTTCGAATTCACCATTTTACGAACTGTATTTGACTTTACTGTTTTAAGAACTGATTTCGCATTTATCGCTTTAAGAACCAGTTCCGAGTGACAATTTGTTGAACGGCCGCATAGCGTTTAATTTCCGGTTAAGGTTTCTGTTGGGTTTTTTTATTGGTTTATCAGTGTTTAACAAATGTTTGGTTGTTTTTATATAACCTGACTCAGTTGATATTCATTGTTGCCGGTTATATAACACTACACAATCCTGTATTACTCTCATCATTATCAGATTTTTCATCAACAGCATGTAGATTAGTGGTCTTTTTGAATCTGTAACTTTTTAGTATTTTCTCTTCCCTGTGCAGTCTATTTAGTTATGTCCACCAGAAATGCTCTTTGTATGTGTCCTACTTCCTTAAGTTTTCTGCATGATTTGCCTTTAAATCTGCATTTGTTTGGTGTATGTGAACCCCTGCCAAAACAGTAACAGAATTTATTTGGCCAGGTTGGTTTCTGTTTAGCCAATGCAATTTTGTTCACGTTCACTTTCATTCCTGATTGCAACTCAATTGTGTCTCTGTCTGCTGTTTCCATTGAAACGGCGATTTCCACTGCTCTTTTAAATGTAAGCTGTTCTTCAGTTAGGAGCTATTTTTGAATGCTATTTTGTAAGATTCCACAAACTAAATGATCTCTCAGTGTTTCAGTATGCCTATTACTGAACTGACGTTGCTCCGACAAACTCTTCAATTTAGCCACATATGCTGAAGTGGACTCTCCTTCTTGTGGGTGTGTGCATGGGTATGTTCATCTGTGGACTGCTGAGAACTGCTTGTTCTTGCCAATAACACCTGTGCACCAACAATTTACAGGACTTGTCACTCTTACAACTGCATTAAAAATACATATTCAAAAGAACTAATATAAGTGAATAGCCATATTATTTAGGTTTTATTTCATATAATTTAATTCAAATTCCTGTTGAAAATAGAAGAAACTGAAGAATGAAGATATAAATGTGCCCTCCTATATCATATGGTGTTTTGAATAGAACCTATTTACCTAATCTTCTCCCACTCACTTAACCCTTTTAAAGTCTTCATTGGTCTTCTTAACAACTCACTTACTTGTCATCAGCAGAAGCATATTTAACAATACTTTTATGAACGTATATGAATTGTAAGAATTGCTGGACAAATATCTATCATTTGTGGTATGCCACTATCTGGCCAACCAGGAAAAAAGTTTCGTCCTACTTTAACTGCTTCCTCTAATGTGTAATCAATACGGATCTTTTGTTCATGTCAATAAGTTATCATTTTCAACTTGAACTTTTAGTTCCCATAATGATTTTTGATGCGGCACTCTATCAGTTCCATTCTTGAAAGCCAATACTGTTATTGTTACAAAATTGTGTATTCTTGGACTTCTCAATAATAACGAGCTGCTAGTATATTTGGAATGCTCAGTCTGCCCTTAGATTTAGAGACCCAGTGAACATGCTGGGCTTTGGCTCAATGCCCAGACCTGGTAAAAAGCCTCAGGCATTCATTCCTTTTTTAAAGCAGTCCCCTATTGAAGATGTATTCTGCTCGAAGAACTCTATAATGCAAGAGGGCACATCAATATTTTTATTCCTTAGATTCTTCTTCTGCTTTCACTAGAAATTTGAATTAAATGATATGGAGTAAATCCAGCGGATATAGTTGTTAGTTTACATTACTGTTTTTTATGTTTGTGATTTTTTAAAATATGTAGCTGTAATGTTTTGAAACGCCAAGTAAGGAGGAGCCTAATAGTCTCTCAGTGAAATTACATACCATAATTTACACCTGATGAATGAACAGAAATCTGACTTCAACCCTTATACTACTTCCAGTAGTTAAATAGTGTGCTCGGATGCAATGGCTTCTATGCTGTCAACCAAAGGTGTTATTGTCTTTTTCAAAAGTACTTTTTATGATCATAAGACCCTGCTGAACATTAGGAATTTAAAATACTGCAGCTCTATCCCATCAGTGAGTTGCTTGTTGGTGGAGAAACTGAAGGAGCTGGACTTGGTGTGGACCATGATGCTGGCTGCGACAGGGAGGTGTTGCTGTGTGAAGGCGGTGTGCAGGCTAACAGTGAGTGATCATCTTAGTTGCTTTCCTTGTGATCACAAGACCGTGTTGGACATTGGTGGTGTGGAATCCTGCCTGACCAATTCATTTGCTTATTGGTGAATGTTGGGGGAGCTGCGTGTCCTCAGTCGTAGCGAGGCCAAGGCCTCAAGCCACAGTGTGGCCTGTTTGCAGCCGCTCACGGGGAGATGTTGGAGTTGGTGCACTCCACAGAGCACTGGAGGTGGTGTGATGCGGCGTCCATACTGGGATCGGTGCTATGTCCCAGGGTTTGCTCGACAGAAGACAAGCTGTAATGTGTGCAACTGCAGACTACTGCAACATTCATGGACTCAGGGACTTGGACTATATTTTTCTGTGTGACTGTATTTTACTGCTATCTTGTATGTGCTGTACGTGCCTTCTGCTATGTATGATTGTTGGTACTGTGATTTGCAACTCGGCCCCGGAATACGCTATTTCATTTGGCTGTATTCATGGATAGTTGAATGGCAATTAAAATTGAACTTGTTCAAGCCAAGCCAGCTTTGAAATATCATAGGCACCTTGCTTGTATAATGCTTTTGTTTTGTGCATCATTCCAAAAGTGCAGTGCATTCTCGATTGAATACCTATATTTCCACAACAAGTGTAGCAAAAAGAAGAGCAAAGAGGGACAAGAACGAATGTGTCAGCTCTTGGTTCCCCAAGACTCCAGTGCTCACACAAGACTATAGAGTGAAGGCCATTCTACACATTCCCAATAAGCTGTCAGAATGCCAATTATAATCGCACACTCTTTCAATCACTTCTTCAGGGTCTCAACCTAACTCTAATGTAAGGACACAGAGCACAAATTGGCTCTGTTCCAGGACTACAGCCAGTATTGTTCTATGACAGTCTTGTGTCTTTTATTCTTTTCAACCTTGACTACTTCAAACCAGACAAACCAGGAGACCCAGACACTGAGCCTAAAGAGATTACAAATTGCACCTCCTGCAAGCCTGCAACTTTATGTAATAAATAGCTACTTGTCTGAGAATGGCTTCAGGTTTAGCAGGTCATTAGCTGAAACTCCTTGTGTCCACATTCCATTGCTCTGCTTAAATTATCCCAGAGCAAGAAATCAGTTCAAACAGTTCATAAAATGGCTGCCTCCATTCCTGTTCACTGATTGTTGTTCCTTCTGGCTCAGTGCCTTGAGTTCTAGTAACATCTTCATAAACCTCCTCTGCACTCTTTCCAGCTTAATTACATCTTTCCTACAGCAAGGTAACCAAAACTGAATACAGTACTCCAAATGAGGCTTCAACTTTTTGTACAGCTGCAACATAACATCCTAACTTTTATATTTAGTTCCTTGACTGATGAAGGCCAGCCAGTCCAAATCCTCCTTCATCAATCCGTCTATCTGCAACACCACTTTCAGGAAACTCCTAGGTGAACTCGAGACATTCGTTCTTCAAGGCATCTGCAAAGAGTTATCAGTCAGAGAAAGCAAAGAAAATTTCAAGGTTAAGTTTTTTTCCCTTCCCTTCGTTATAACTGCTTAGCTAAGACAGTAGAGATGCCAGGCAGGATAGTTGAATGCGCCTCTTGCGGGATGTGGGAAGCAGGGAAACCTCCAGTGTCCCTGACGATTACAACTAGGAGAAGTCTAACAGCTTGTAACAATCCACGTTAAGGAGTTGGAGCTGGAACTGGATGAACTCCAAATCATTCGGGAGTCTGAGGAATGATAGATAGGACACATAGAGGGATAGTTACATCCGAGGTGCAGGACGCAGGAAACTGGGTGACAGGAAGGGGAAAAGGGTTAAGGAGCCAGTGCAAAGTACCCTGTGGCCATCCCCCTCAACAACAAGTATACCTCTTTGGATAGTGTTGGATATGACTTAACAGAGGAAAGTCACAGTGGTTGTGTCTCTGGCACTGAGTCTGCCTCTGTGACTCAGAAGGGAAGAGGAGAGAAGGGGCACGCTGTGGTGGTAGGAGATTTGTTAGGGGAAGTGATGAGAAGCTGTGTGGGCAAGAACAAGATTCACAGATGATATGATGCCTCCTGGCGGCCAGGGTACAGGATATCTCAGATTGAGTCCTCGGCATTTTTACATGGGAGAGTGAACAATAAGAAGTTATGTCTATGCAGGTACCAATGACATGGGTAGGACCGGTGACAAGGTTCTGCATAAGGGAGTTCAGGGAGTGACATGCTAAGATAAAAGGCAGGACCTCCAGGGTTGTGAACTCGGGAATGCTATCCATGCCATGTGCTAATGGGGCCAGAAGTAGGAAGATTATGTGGTTAATACATGGCTAAGAAGTTGGTGTAGGAGGGAGGGCATAAGATTTTTGGATAATTGGGCTCTCTTCCAGGGAAGGTGGGACCTGTACAGAAGGAATGGTTTGCACCTGAACTGGAGGGGAACTAATATCATAGTGGGAAGGTTTGTTAATGATACACGGTGGTGTTTAAACTAGAGTTACAGAGGGATGGGAACCAGAGTGCCAGAATGATTAGTGAAGAGATTGTAGAGGCAGATGTTGGCAAGACCATAGGCAAAGTTAGGAATCAAAAGGTTGAGCATGGTGTGTCTAGTGCCCTGAGCTACATGTATTTCAATGCAAGAAGTATCATAGGAAAGGCAGATAATAGTGCTGAAAAAGAGGTAGCTGGTTTACAAATAGAAGCAATGTGTAGTGAGGAGAGGCAGATGATAGGGCAAAATTACAGTCAACAGGATAGGTTTCAATGTTAAAGGTAGACAAAATCAAAAGGAGTTAATACAGAACTGAATGTTATATTTGAATGCCCACCGTATACAGAATAAGGTAGATGAATTTGCAACACAGTTGCAGATTGGCAAGAATGATATAGGCATCACTGAATCATGGCTAAAAGAAGACTATAGCTGGAAGCTTAATGTTCAAGGATACACATGCTATTGAAAGCGCAGGCAGGAAGGCAGAGGAGGCAGCGTTGCTCTGTTGGTAAAAAATGAAATCAAATCATTAGAAGGAGGTGACATAGGATCGGAAGCTGTTGAATCATTGTGGATAGAGCCAAGGAAATGCAAGGGTGAAAAGGCCTTGATGGGAGTTGTCTTCAGACCCCCAAACAGTAGTAAGGATGTGGTCCACAAATTACAATGAGAGATAGAAAATGCACGCCAAAAGGGCAATCTTACAATATTTGTGGGGGATTTCAATCTGCGTGGAGATAGGGAAAATCAGTTTGGTGCTGGATTCTAGGTGGGGAATTTCTCGAGTGCATTCAAGATGGATTTTTAGAGCAGCTTGTGGATGAGCCAACTATTCTGGATTAGGTGTGTGCAAAGAACCAGGATTGATTAGAGAAATTAAGGTAAAAGAACCCTTAGGGTAAGTGATCAAATTGACCGTGAAATTTTAGAAGGAGAAGATAAAGTCAGATGTATCAGTACTACACTGGGGTAAAGGGAATTACAGTGGCATGAGAGAAGAGTTGGCCAGCATTGATTGGAAAAGAACACTGTCAAGGATAACAGCAGAGCAGCAATGGCTGGAATTACTGAAAGCAATTTGGAAGGTAAAGGGTATATAAATCCCAAAGAGGAAGAAGTATTCTCAATGAAAGATGACACAGTCGTGGCTAACAAGAGAAGTTAAAACCAGCATAAAACCAAAGAGAGGGCACTTAATAGAGCAAAAATTAGTGGGAAGTTAGAGGATTGGGAAGCTTTTAAAAATCAACAGAAGGCAACTAAAAAGTCATTAAGAAGGTAAAGATGGAATATGGAAGTAAGCTAACTAATAATATTAAAGAGGATACCAGAAGTTTCCGTACATATAGCGTATAAGAGAGGCGAGAGTGTTAATTGGACAGCTCAAAAACAATGCTGGAGAAGTGGTAATGAGGACAAGGAAATGGTGGATGAACCATTTTGCATCGATCTTCACTGTGGTAGACAATAGCACAGTGTTTCCCAACCTTTTTTTTAAGCACAACATCCCCCTAAAGCATCTTCATACTTGCCAACACCCCTCTTAGGCACAATATACTTTCCGGTGCCCCCATATTGTAAAAACATATCTACCATATGCTCATGTGAGAAAGATTCTGCTTTAAATTTTTAATTGTCTTTAAACATAGCTTACGATGACTCTGCCTTCCGCTTGTGAACATGTAAGACACAGTGTCTTTCTGTCTGCCTTTAATTTCTCCCTTTCCTGGCTTAAACTTTGATATTTTAACTTTATTCAGTCAGATCTTTCAAAGTGATAATTATAACGATGGCTACCTTGAGAAGCACTAAAAGGAATCCCAATGCAGGTAATGGTAAATCTAAAAAAACTGACAAAGCTTCTGAAGAGCCAGCCTGGGTTAATAGATTAGAGACTCAAATGAACTCTATTGTCGCTGAATTAACTCAACTAAAAGAAAGTCTTCTTCCTTTGGAGGAAAAAATTGATTCTTTGAGCTTGGACCTTAATGAAGTAACTCGTAATGCGGCTGATATTTCTTCTCGTTTGGAAAAAGCACAACGACAAATTGTTGATTTGGAAGCTTGTTCTCGTCAGAATAATATTCGAATTGTTGGATTGAAAGAGAAATCAGAATCTGCTGACATACTGGACTATTTCGCTAAAATGTTTCAATCTCTATTTCCTAAGGCACTTTCACAATTGCCCGACATCGAAATTGCCCATAGGGTTGGAATTCCGAGACAAGGTAAAAACAGACATGTTATTGTGCGTTTCCTTCATATTCGAGACAAAGACCATATTATTAAACTGGCAAGAAAACAAAGACTGCTTAAATTTCAAGGCTCTGAGATTCGTTTCTTTCAAGATTTTCCACGTGAAGTTGTTCAGAAACATTCTGGATTTGAGACCGCAATGGGAATGGCCTTTCAAAAACAGATGCATCCCTTTCTTCTTTATCCGGCTAAATTAAGGCTTTTCGCTAAAGACTCTGGGGTTCGTATCTTTGAGGATCTAGCCGATGCATTGCGTTTTATTAACTCTCTCCCAGATGAGTCTGAAGCCTGAAGTTTAAAAGACTTAAAATTATTTGATCGTTTCGCGATATAAGGAATGATGAGATCGGAAGAATTGAGAAGTACAGCAAGTCTTGGTATTAAAAAGTACCTTTATCTTTGAAATAGACTGGTTTGAATGGTTTTAATTTTAGAAGATATTTTATGGGATCTGTTGGAAGACTGTAGAAATTTTAAACCATTTAGAATTTCTTTCTGTTTGCTACATATATGAATTAATTGTTTTTTTTTGCTTTGTATGTTTTTGTTAAGAACTTTTAACTCACTATTCGGGTTTTTTTTACGTTTTATAGATAGATGTAATAAGTTAAAGATGGCGATGTTTTCTCTTCTGTGCAAATATTTTAAGAATTTGTTTTGGAAGTGTTATTTTATCTAATGTTATGAAGGTTGCTTTCTAAATTGAAGGTCATTTCTGTTAACTGTTTTTTCTAATTTAATTGTAATGGGTTGTATGTCGACTGTACTGAGTTGTATACTCGGGAGAGGGAGACAGATTACCTTTTTTTATCTGTACCTTTTTAGGCAGGTGGAGTTCAGAATTGCTTCTATGCATTTCTTGGGGTTTGCGTCGATTAATATCTACTTATTTCTGGGCTTTGTAGGTTGGGTGGTTTTTTTTTCTTTTTTTCATTTCTATTTTTTATTCCCATTATGGAATTCCGGAGCGTACGCAAATTGTTATCATTGTTGCTTATCACCGCCATTCAAAATTACCTTATCATGACATGTGTTTAATTGTTTTCTTTAGTATAAAGTTTCATGATGTTATTTAAACAGTTAAATGTTTTAAGTTGGAATGTCTGTGGTTGGAATCATCCTATTAAGCGTAAGAAAACATCTAAAATGATTAACTGATTCTAACCTGATACAATCTTTGCACAAGAGACACATGTCCGGTTAAGTGATAACAATCGATTTTTTAAATTTTGGAAGGATACTCAGATTTACTCAAACTTTCAAAGTAAAATTAGGGGTGTTTCCATTTTTATTGATTCTAATATTCCCTTTAATCAGGAGGATATTATATCTGATATTAATGGTAGATCTTTGATTGTTAAAGGAACAATTTACAATAAGAAAATGGTTTTGGTTAATATATATGGACCAAATGCTGATGATTCTTCATTTCTTAAAGATATTTTTGCTCTATTACCTGATTTAAATGAATATATGTTATTAATGGGTGGAGATTTTAATATTTGCTTAAATCCCTTATTAGATAAATCATCATCAAGACATCAACTCCCTAATCATTCTGCATCACTTATTAATTCCTTTTTAATTGACTATGGTTTAATTGAAATCTGGAGACATATGCATCCTACTGACAGAGAATATTCCTCTTTTTTCACATGTTCATAATAAATATTCGAGAATCGACTATTTTATAGTCGACCCTCGACTTTTACTTAATGTTCAGAAATGTGAATATGATGCAATTGTTAATTCTGATCATGCGCCTTTAAATTTAATATTTGATTTGAAAGATGTTTTTTCTACAAGACCATCTTGGTGTTTTCCAGAACATTTGTTACAAAGTTCAGATTTTGTTGAGTTTATTGAAACTCAGATAAAAGAGTTTTTTCTCTTTAATAATACAGGAAATGTCTCAAAGTTAGTAATTTGGGATACGTTAAAAGCTTATTTACGTGGTCAGATTATAACTTATTTAGCTAAGTTGAAGAAACAGACAAGAATAGAATTAGATAAAATTGCTAAACAAATTAAAGAATTAGATAATATCAATGCAATCTTTCCAAATGTTGATTTGTTTTAGAGAAGAGTGGAATTACAATCACAATATAATTTATTATTAACTTATCCTATTGAAGGATATTTGCTTAAATTAAAAAGTCAGTTTTATATTTTTGGGGATAAAAATAATAGGCTCTTAGCTTCCCAATTAAGGACTGCTAAAGCTAGAAGGCAAATTTTAAAGATACGTAAGGATAATGGAAATATAGTAAGTAATTATGAAGATATTAATAATATTTTTCAGGATTTTTATTCCGATCTTTATAAATCTCAGTTTCCTGCAGATCCCTCCAAAATGAAGGCTTTTTTATATAAGATTAAATTTCCTCAAATTACTGCTGAAGATCAACAGACCCTTGATGCTCCAATTGTTGAGCATGAAATTCAGAAAGCTATATGGTCAATGCAATCAGGTAAAGCTCCTGGACTCGGTGGTTATTTGTTAGGATTTTATAAAAAAATTTGAAAAATTACTTTCTCCATACCTTTGGGAAATATTTCATGAATCTTTTGAGAAAGGTAATTTACCCTCTTCTTTTTATGAAGCTTCTGTTTCTTTAATCCTTAAGAAAGATAAAGATCGTACTGAATGCTCATCTTATAGACCTATTTCGCTATTAAGTGTGGATGCTAAAATTCTTTCTAAGATAATGGCTAACCATTTGGAAAACACTTTATCTAAAATTATCTCTATGGATCAAACAGGCTTTATTAGAGGCCGTTATTCTTTTTCTAATGTTCGGAGATTGATGAACATTATATATTCACCTTGATCCAAAACACCCCAATGTGTTATTTCTCTGGATGCAGAAAAGGCATTTGATAGAGTTGAATGGACTTATTTGTTTAATGTATTAGAGAAATTTGGCTTTGGTACTAATTTTAATAAGTGGATTCAAATGATATATAAGAACCCTATCGCTACCATTATTACTAATAATCTTAGGTCTCCCTTTTTTTCACTTTCACGAGGTACTTGACAAGGGTGTCCATTAAATCCTTTATTATTTAATTTCACACTGGAGCCTTTGGCTATAATAATTCGTGAAGCTAAAAACATTCATGGTATTTCTATAAATGGGACCATACATTTATGCAGATAATCTTTTGGTTTATATCTCGAATCCTGAAGAATCTATTCCTAATCTTTTGGAATTATTAAATGATTTTGGAAAATTTTCAGGATATAAACTTAATTTAAATAAAAGTGAATTGTTCCCTTTAAATGTTCCTGTTTATATATATATTGATATTCCGTTTAGAATTGTGAATTCTTTAAAATATTTGAGTATTATCATTACAAAAAATAAGGATCTTTATAAACTTAATGTAGTTCCTTTATTGGACTCGATGAAACAATTATTTTCCAGATGGAATCCTCTTACACTTTCTTTAATAGGTCGTATTCATGTCATGAAAATGATGATTTTACCTAGATTTTTATATATTTTTCAAAATATACCTATCTTTGTAACTAAAAAATTTTTTGATCAAATTGATTCTACTATTTTGTCCTTTATTTGGAATAATAAAAACCAAGAATTAATAAGTTTCATTTACAAAAATCTAAAAAAGTTGGTGGACTCGTGCTAGCTAAATTAAAATTGTATTATTGGGCTGTTAATACTCGACAACTATGTTTTTGGTTATATTGGCTTGATAAGAACCAAAAACCAGCTTGGATTGATTTGGAATTTAAAGCTATTAATCAATTTTATTTAACTTCACTATTAGAAGCTCAATTACCTTTACAACTTGCAAAAATTTCCAATTTAAATCTCTACCCTGTTTTTAAATAATCCTTATGGATTTGGTTTCAGTTTCGCAACTCTTTTAATTTTAAACAATTTAAATTGTCTAGTCCTGTATTTCGAAATTTGCTATTTAAACCTTCAATTACTGATCACATTTTTCTTTTATGGAGAAATAAGGGGATTTATTCTTTTGCAGATTTATTTAGTGATGGTCGATTGATGTCTTTTGAAGAGTTAATTAGCAAATATTCTCTCTCTCATACACATTTCTTGCAATATTTTCAGGTTGGACATTTTTTACAAAAATATATGTCTACGCTTCCATATATGCAAGAATCTGATTTGTTGGACACTATTTTGAATATGAATCCCTTAGTGAGAGGCTCCATTGGTAGAATTTATAATTTATTTTTTACTACAAAAAGATAACCTCTCACTAAAGATTAAACAAGATTGGGAGAGAGAACTTAATATGACTTTTGTTAGTGAAGATTGGTTGCAAGTTCTGAAAATGGTTAATTCTTCTTTGATATGTGCCAATCACTGTTTAATTCAGTTTAAGATTGTTCACCGTTATTATTTAACAAAGGAGAGGCTATCCAAAATATTTCCTAATAAAGATAATTATTCTGATAGATGCAAAAATGAAGTAGCTACTTTGTCACATATGTTCTGGTCATGTGCCTCATTGAAATCTTTTTGGAAATCTTTATTTTCTACAATTTCTAAAGCTTTGAGAATTAGAACGTTGACTGTTCTATTTGGAATAGTTCCGCATCATATTCATTTTCAAACCAACATGTAATTGCATTCATTACATTGTTGACAAGAAGGGCTATTTTATTGAAGTGGAAAGATTCCTATGCTCCTACACTGGTTTTCCCAAGTAACATCATGTCTTAGTTTGGAAAAAATTAGTAGAACTTTTGATCCCCGATTCGATTTTGAGAGAAGGTGGGGCTCTTTTGCTGAATATTATCATTTAATTTGAATTAATTTGTATGGTTCCTTTCCAATTTTATGTTATATAAATGTGATTTGGCGGTTGTTATTTTCTTTTTCTTCTTTTATATATATAAATGATTGTAAGACGTATTGCTCCGGGAGTTGGTTCCTAATGTTTTCTTCCCTCTCTTTTTTGTGTTTTGTAGTTAGTGGGGGTTTTTTAAGTTAGTTGAGGTTCTCTTTTTTCCTTTTTCTTTTATAAAAAAATTCATTAGCATATATGTTTTTTTCTTCAGCTTTATTAATTATGTATATACTAATTTGTTGAACTTCTGTATTTTATAGCTGTAGAAGATTATATATCAATAAAAAGATTTTAAAAATGAAATGAAAATGAAATATAGCTTATACAGCACCTGGGTACTGTACAGCAGCTTCCATATCAAGCTTGATATCAATATTGAGCTTGATGGATTTTATCTCAAGTTGAAATATTTGGTTCAAGTTGTGACAGCAAAAGCCTCAAGTCCCCATGCATATCAAATTCCAAGTAGTTTCTATTTTTTGTAAGTATGTGGTTCACTACACTGAAGCCTCTTTCAATAAGGTAGGAGTATGGAAATAGAAGACCAGAAACCTTCATGTGACAAGTGTAGCCACATACCACATTTTTGAAAAGCATTTTTGCTTCTTCATCATTCCAAATTTTGATAATTTCTTCTTGCAAGCTCTCTTCCTGTTATTCCACCTTGCAAGAAATGGATTAACCATGAGTCTAGAATTTTCAGATTGTTCAAATCCTTGAATTGATTCTGAAAATCCTTCTCCAATGATTGCAGATGTAAGCAGTTTTCCTGCAAATCACTATTTGTGAAAGAGAGTGCCATACTTTCCATGCAGGGAAATTGTGAGAACATTCTTCTCTCAATGTTTTGCATATATATTTCCAGCTTTTCAATAAACATGGACACTGCACTTTTTGCCTGAATTAAATTGAAATTCTCACCCTGCAGTTTCTTGTTTAGAATATTCATTTTGTTATACAGATCAACTAGGTATGTCACATCTCCACGTTGAAGTTCAATCTTGTTTCCTAAGCTGCTGTTGACTTTGAGCAAAAGTTGAGCCACAGTGTCAAAAAGATCAAAGAAACATTTTAAACAGCAGCCTTTTGACAGCGCATGTACTTCAGTGTAAAGAAGCAAGCATTCAAACACCTCATCGTTATCTTAGCATAACTGGTGAAATATTCTACTATTTAATAGATGAGTTTTAATTTTGTAGATAGCAGATCTGACAAGAGTCATGCTTGGATAAAATCACTGGCTGAGGTTTTTGGCTGTGAGACGTTGATGATGAATTAAACAATGGATTGCAAACAGACTTGGAATTTCTTTTTTCATAAATGCCACTAAAGCAGCACGGCGATCTGTCAGAATCGATTTTCCACACTTGCTATCGTCTTGGAAATGTTATAAGAAGCCATGAGACCTCTATCAAGGTCACTTTTAGCTTTCTTGGCAAATGACTGGAGGGCACAACACTTTCAAATGCTTTTTTCATCTTCTGCTACTGAGTAATACCATAAGTAGCCTTTTCAGGGTGTCTTTTACATAAGTATTCCTGCAATATTGATGATTTCAAGGCTTCATTAGTCAGTACAAATAAGACACACAGAGCGTCGCTGATCTGGTGGGAATAGAATAAAACCATGCTCCAGGTTTGTAACATTGTATTGATGCACTTTCTGTAGTTTCTGTTTCATAGCAGAATTAGAATTCAAGGCTTCACTTCCTTCAGACTCATAGAGATCATACCGTATATAATTAACCATCATTAACAAGGCTAAATTAAAATAAAAAAAATTAACACAAACTGTTGGATGTTGACAGTGGAAGTGAGTTGACACAGATGAAACAATGGTAGCGATACGCAAAGGAATAGTGAGGAGAAGATGAAGACAATCATAACAGCAAAAATTGACAAGGATTAGGACATGTAACTGCCCCCGTTGGGAATTATTGCACGAGAAGTATGGTGGAAGTTCCAGGTGTCAGGGGTCGTGAAGTGTGTGAAGTTACCATTATTATAAAGAATATTCTTGGGGAACTGAAAGGCCTGAATGTAGATAAGTCACCTAGACCAGATGATGTACGCCCCAGTGTTCTGAAAGAGGTAGCTGAAGAGATTGTGACGGCATTAAAAAATATCTTTCAAGAATCACTAGATTCTGGGATGGTTCTGGAAGACTGGAAAGTTGTCAATGTTATTCTTCTCTTCAAGCAGGGAGAGAAGCAGATAGGCCAGTTAGTCTGACCTCACTGGTTGGGAAGATGTTGGAGGTGAGTATTAAGGATGAAGTCTCGGGATACTTGAAGGCACATGATAAAATAAGCCATAGTCAGCATGGTTTCTCAAGGGAAAATATTGCTGACAAATCTGTTGGAATTCTTAGAAGAAATAACAAGCATGACAGACAAAAGAGAATGGATTGATGTTCTATACTTGGATTTTCAGAAAGGCTTTAATAAGGTGCCACACATGAGGCTTCTTAACAAGCTAAAAGCCCATGGTATTACAAAGAAGATTCTAGCATGGATAAAGCATGGGCTGATTAGCAGGAGGCAAAGCCTGGGAATAAAGGGAGCCTTTTCTGGTTGGCTGCCGGTGACTTAGTGGTGTTGCACAGGGGTCTGTGTCGGGGCCAATTCTTTTTACGTTATATATCAATGATTTGCATGATGGAATGGATGGCTATGTTGCAAAATTTGCAGACAATATGAAGATAGGTGGAGGGGACAGGTAGTTTTGAGAAAGTAGAGAGGCTACAGAAGGACAGACAGGTTTGGAGAATAGGCAAAGAAATGGCAGATGGAATAGTGTCGGGAAGTTTTTGTCATACACTTTGGTAGAAGAAATGAAAGGATTGACTGTTTCTAAATGAAGATAAAATAACAAAAAACTGAGGTGCAAAGGGACTTAGGAGTCCTTGTGGAGGATTCCCTCAAGATTAATTTTCATGTTAAGTCTGTGGTGAGGAAGGCAAATGCAATATTAGTATTCATTTTAAGAGGACTAGAATATAAAAGCTAGGATGTAATGCTGAGACATTAAAGCTGGGATGTAATGCTGAGATTTTATAAAGCACTGGTGAGACCTCACTTGGGAGTATTGAGAGCAGTTTTGGGCCCCTTATCTTAGAAAGAATGTGCTGAAACTGGAGAGGGTTCAAAGGAGGTTCGTGAAAATGATTCCATGTTTGAATGGCTTGTTATGTGAAGAATGTTTGATGGCTCTGGGCCTGCATTCACCAGAATTCAGAAGAATGAGGAGTGACTTCATTGAAACCTATCAAATGGTAATAGGGCTTAATAGAGTGAATGTATAAAGGATGTTTCCTATGGTGGGAGAGTTTAAGACCAGAGGACACAGCCTCAGTATAGAGGTATATCCTTTTCGAAGGAGATAAGGAGGAATTTCTTTAGCCAGAGAGTGGTGAAGAGATTGAGGTTGAAGGGAAATTTGGGTCAGTCATGATGAAACAGCAGAGCAGACCCGATGGGCCGAATGGCCTCATTCTCCTATATCTTATGGTGTTATAGTCCCCCTGTTCTACAACACACCCCAGGGGTCCACCATTCACTGTGGAAGTATTACCCTCATTTGTGTTCCCAAAATTTAACACCTCACACTTAACCTAATTATACTCCATTTGTCATTCCTCGGCCCACTTACCCAGCTGATCAAGATTCTCATGTAAATACTAATAGCTATTTATGTGTATGACTCTGTCCTTTAGTGTCATCTGCAAATTTACTAACTCTACCTTGTATATTCTCATCCACGTCATTGATACAGATTACAAATAACAATAGGCCTAGTACTAATCCTTGGAGAACACTACTAGTCATAGACCTACAATCTGAGAAACAAACCTTCCACCATCACCCTCTGCTTTCTACCATCAAATCAATTGCGTATTGAGTTAATTAGCTCTCCCTGAATCCCATACGATCTAAATTTCCATAACAGCTTACCATACAGAACCTTGTCACAGGGCTTACTAGTCTATGTAGGCTACATCTATTGCAGGGTCTTAGCAACTTTCTTGGTTACTTCCTCAAAAAGCTCATGAAACATGATCTTCCATGCACAAGGCTGTCCTCACTATCCCAAATCAGCCACCATCTTTCCAAATAACTGCATTGCTTATCCCGCAGAATCATCTTTGATAACTAACCTACCAAAGGTTCAAGGTTTATTGGTCTAGAGTTTGCAGGTTTTTCATTACAGCCCTTTTTAAATAAAGGCCCAAGATTAGCCACCATCCAAAACATACAAGGTTGTGTATAAGAACTATTCATGTATGCTATGATACATTAAAAGAGATCAAAAGAGAATGTGATACATCTCCAAATGGTTTTGGGACAATAATTTCTTGTTTGCTAGGTATTGGAGAAGATTTCATTTTGCATTTTACACCATCAGTCCAAATAATTTAATTAGAGTGAGGAGTATTATCCCTCATTTGTGATACAGAACGGATATGATGGAGCTGGTTGAGTTTACAACTCTCTGCAGCTTTTTCCATACTGTCTGGCTGAAGGTCATTTTAGTTCCAAAGGGACGTCCCTTCATCTTGAGGTTGTGCCTTTGGATCTAGACTCTTTTACTAATGAAAGCATCCTTTCTACCTCCAGTGTATCCAGACTTTTCAGTATTTGGTAGTTTTCAATGAGGTAGCATTAATAACTCTGTTGATGTGTTGTCAAAATTATTAGGAATTTACTCCAAAGAGGGGGAAATTGTTTCTTTACTTTAGTGAGTTACAGCATGTTAACAGAGCCCTCCAGCACTGCTGAATTACAGTCACATGAGCAATCAACCTAAAATCCTGCCTGTCTTTGAAATGTGGAAGGAAACTGGAGCACCTGGGAATTGAATCCAGACCACTTGTAGAGCAGTAGCATTATGCTAATCACTATGCTACCATGTGATTCCAGATTTCACTTCTTATAATGAGATGAGTCATCTGTCGTGGCAGGAGCACAAGAAGTTGGCAAGATCACATGTCAGAAACAGATATCTTCTCATATTTTGTTTGCAAGAATGAATTCTACTTTGAATAATGATGTGCCATGTGGGAGCCAGAAGAGCAATTTCTGAATAATACATATCTTAGTTGGTAATGGGATTGGTTAGTCAAAGCCTTGTCACATGTATGCCAAGGAGCCTGGCATGGGTTTGGTGATGAAACATAACACCTTCTGCCTGAGAAGCAACTTGGTTCTGCTCCAATTTGCCTCTTGGAGCAACAGGTCCACAGCAGATTTTATCTCATTGACTCTCATGGAACATCTGGGCAGCAAAATGCACACTTCAGGATGCTCTGTATCGACTACCTCTCAGCATTCAACACCATCAAAACTACTTAATAAGCTTCAAGACCTTGGTCTTAATACTTCCTTGTGCAATTTGATCTTTGATTTCCTCACTTGCAGACTCCAGTCAGTTCAGATCGGCAACGACATCTCCTCTCAGATCTCCAACAGCACAAGTACAAGGCTGTGTGCTTAGTCCCCTGCTCTACTCGCTTTACACTTCTGACTGTGTGGCTAAGCACAGCTCCAAGCTTGCTGATGACACCACTGTCAAAGGCAGATTTAAAGGTTGTTATGAATCAGCATATAGGAGGTAGATTGAAAATCTGGTGGAGTAGTGCCATAACAACCAACTTTTACTCAAATTCAACAAGAACAAGAAGCTGATTGTTGAAAGGCATGGACAGAGTGGATGTGGCAAAGTTATTTCCCGTGATGGGGAGTCTGTTACGAGAGGGCATGACTTAAGGATTGAAGGGCGCCCATTCAGAACACAGATGTGAAGAAATTTTTTTAGCCAGAGGGTGGTGAATCTATGGAATTTGTTGCCACGGGCGGCAGTGGAAGCCAAGTCATTGGGTGTATTTAAGGCAGAGATGGATAGATATCTGAGTAGCCAGGGCATCAAAGGTTATGGTGAGAAGGCGGGGGAGTGGGACTAAATGGGAGAATGGATCAGCTCATGATAAAATGGCAGAGCAGACTCGATGGTCCGAATGGCCGACTTCTGCTCCTTTGTCTTATGGTCTTATGGTTATTGCCTTCAGAATGCCGAAACCAGAGGTCCTTGAGCCAGTTCTCATTGAAAGATTGGAGGTGAAGAGGCTCAGCAATTTTTAATTCCTCGGATATTATTTTGGTGGACCTATCCATGGCACAGCACTTCAGTGCAAGAAAGCTTGGCATCACCGCTATTTCCTTAGAAGTTTGCGGAGATTTGGCTTGATATCTAAAACTTTGATAAATTTTAATAAATGTGTAGTGTATTGACTGAATGCTTCACAACCTGGTGTGGAAACACCAATACCCTTGAATGGAAAATCCCACAGAAAGTAATGGAAATGGCCCAGCCTACCATGGGTAAAGCCCTCCCAACCGCTGAGCACATCTACACAAAGTGATGTCGCAGGAAAGCAGCACCTATCATCAGGGACCCTTGCCACCCAGATCATGCTCTATTCTCACTGCTGCCATCAGGAAGAAGGTACAGGAGCCTCCAGACTCTCCCCACCAGGTTCAGGAACAGCTGTTACTCCTCAACCACTGGTGTCTTGAACCAAAGGAGTTAGCTTCACTCAGCTTCACTTGTACCATTGTTGTAATCTTCCTACAACCTACGGATTAACTTTCAAGAATTTTTCATCTCGTTCTCAATATCGATTAATTTTTAATTATTATTCTTTTCCTTTTGTAATTGCACAGTTTGTTGCCTTTTGCATACTGTTTGAACATCTGAGTTAGAGCAGTCTTTCATTGATTCTGTTATGGCTATTACTCTCCTATGGATTTATTGAGTATGCCATAAGAAAATGAATTTTGGGGTTGTATCTGGTGAAATTCATGTATTTTGATAATAAATTTACTTTGAACTTTAAGCTTTGAGTTATACACAATGCCTGCTTTAGGTGGTGACATATTACAAGTACATACCATAATGAGCATCCAACTCATTTGTTAAATCTAACCAAAAATAGCAATAGCTACATGTAGATTTCATAAAATTAGACTGGTGAAAGATGTTCGTTATAATAGACGGGCATTCAAAACTGTTGCTGGAAATCTGGAGCAACAGACAAAATACTAGGTGAACTCAACCAGTCTGGTAGAATTGAAAGAGGGAAATAGACAGTTGATATTTTTCAACAAGGCTCTTGCAGGGGTTCCCCAACTGGGGTCAGAATCAAAATCAAAATGAGATTCAATATCACTGACATATGTCATGTTGTGTATGTATACCTCCACAAGTCTGGTTCACCCTTGGGAGCAATTTCCAAAGGCCTGAAGGTACCACATTCATCTGTACAAGCAATAGTACGCAAGTATAAACACCATGGGACTACGCAGCCGTCATACTGCTCAGGAAGGAGACGCATCCTGTCTCCTAGACATGAACGTACTTTGACGCAACAAGTGCAAATCAGTCTCAGAACAACAGCAAAGGAACTTGTGAAGATGCTGGAGGAAACAGGTAGGCAAGTATCTATATCCACAGTAGAACGAGTCCTATATCAACATAACCTGAAAGGCTGCTTAGCAAGGAAGAAGCCACTGCTCCAAAACCGCCATAAAAAAACCAGACTACAGTTTGCAAGTGCACATGGGGACAAAGATCTTATTTTCTGGAGAAATGTCCTCTGGTCTGATGAAACAAAAATTGAACTGTTTGGCCATAATGACTATTGTTATGTTTGGAGGAAAAAGAGTGAGGCTTGCAAGCTGAAGAACACCATCCGAACCGTGAAGCATGGGGGTGGCAGTATCATGTTGTGGAGGTGCTTTGCTGCAGGAGTGACTGGTGCACTTCACAAAATGGATGGCATCATGAGGAAGGAAAATTAAGTAGATATATTGAAGCAACATCTCAAGACATCAGCCAGGAAGTTAAAGCTCGGTCGCAAATGGGTCTTCCAAATGGACAATGACTCCAAGAATTCCTCCAAAGTTGTGGCAAAATTGCTTAAGGACAACAAAGTCAAGGTATTGGAGTGGCCATCACAAAGCCCTGACCTCAATCCGATAGAAAATTGGTGGGCAGAACTGAAAAAGCGTGTGCGAGCAAGGAGGCCTACAAATCAGTTACACCCGTTCTGTCTGGAGAAATGGAACAAAATTCCAGCAACTTATTGTGAGAAGCTTGTGGAAGGCTAACCAAAACGTTTGACCCAAGTTAAACAATTTAAAGCAATGCTACCAAATACTAACAAAGTGTATGTAAACTTCTAACCCACTGGGAATGTGATGAAAGAAATAAAAGCTGAAATAAATCATTCTTTCTACCATTATTCTGACATTTCACATTCTTAAAATATAGTGATCCTAACTGACCTAAGACAGGGAATGTTTTCTAGGATTAAATGTCAGAAATTGTGAAAAACTGAGTTTAAATGTATTTGGCTAAGGTGTATGTAAACTTCTGACTTCAACTGTATATATACATATACACGCACGCGCGTGCGCGCGCGCACACACACACACACACACACACACACACACACACACACACACAAACACACACAGATAAATAAATATGTTAATTTAATAAGCAGTGTAAAGAAAGTACTGAGGTAGTACTTTAGAGGGGAAGAAGCTGTCTCTGAATCACTGAGTGTGTGCCTTAAGGCTCCTGTACCTCCTTCCTGATGGTAGCAATGAAAAGAGAGCATGTCTTGGGTGATGGATGCCACCTTTTGAGGTATCACTTTAGAAGGTTTCTTGGATGCCACGGAGGCTAGTATGCATGTTGGAGCTGTTCACAACCTTCTGCAGCTTTTTTTGATCCTGTTCAGTGCCCCCCTCCCCCACCATACCAGACAGTGATGCAGCCAGTTAGACTGTTCTCCACAGTACATTCTCAGACTCGAAACCACAGACCCATCATGCAGAACAAAGGTTGGGGACCCCTGATTATAAAGGTCTTGAGCCAAAACATTGACCTCCATAAATGGTGCCTGAGCACCATTCCTCGAGAGCTCTGGGTGTCATTCAGAACTTATAGCATCCTTTCCAATGACTCCAACAACTATGAGGAAAGCACTGGGCATTTTGTGCAGTTTGCTTGGGTTATATGGGGTTCTGGAGAAACCTATCAGTTTTGTTCACAAAATTTGAGCAACTCATGAGTTGAAAAGAGATAAAATAACCCAGAATTCCTGCTTCTAATGGAGTTGCTGAATGCAATGTACAAATTATTAATTGTACAAGGCTAGATCAAAATTCAAAGCAACATCTGTTGCCATTGGATTCAAACTAGGAAATTACTTGAAAGCTTTAAGTAGAACACCTGCTGATCTGTTTCTCAAAAGCTGGCCAGGAACAAAGTTTTCATTATTAAAACAAAATTGGCATTGCCAATAGAACAGAAATTAGCATATCAAAGAGTCATGATAAAAGTTGAGTTTGCAAATAGGGGTTTAACATTAAATTGAAGATTAGCATAAAAGTTTGCCACAATTCATGGCTCAAATTCACCCTAAAAAGTTGCAAAAGTATGTGGTTATATATTTAATAAAAATGTTAGGTACTGGAAAAGTTAGATTTCTTAAAAGTCTAGAACATATCAATCTCAAACTTAACTACACCCAATGATCTGGCATTCACAACTGTTTGTGGCAACGGATTCTAGAGATTCACAACTGACTGACTGAAGATATTCCTCTTAAACTCAGTTTGAAATAGACGTCTCTTTATTCTGAAGTTGAGCCTTTGGATCCGAGAGTCTTCTTCTAATGAAAACGTCCTCTTCATGTTCATTCTATCCAGGCCTTTCTGTATTTGGCTGGTTTCAATGGGATCCAATGAAAAAGTAACACTGCTGATGCCACGTTAAGATTACTAGACCTGGTACATTATACTTCAACGTGAGAAGAAACATTCATAATTAGGTTTGTTGCCTGTCACTGCACTTAATATTGGCAAAAAGTAGGAGCTGAAAGTTAGGATGAATCAAATTAATTCTGATAAGTCGGAATTATTATACGCTGGGTATAATAAAGCCAATCATTTTGGTACACCCTGAACGAAGCTAATTGAGACATCTGAGAGGTTAAGTTTAATTTCTAATCAGTCAGGTCAACATTTTTGAAAATAGAGATTCCTGTTGCTGGTCAAGATTGTCATGAAGGTTGAACACTAGTACTATTTTAAGAACAGGGAATCAGTGGTTAAATTTAGTTTATAAAAAAGAAAAACATTTATGAAATTTCTAGTTCATTCTCAAAGTTTATAAACAATACAATTTAAGTTCATTATATGCTTGTATACTTGGCTTCTTGCTAAAGAATTTGAACATCATTCAAATTCAATAATATACTAACTGTATCTGCAAGTAAATCCAGGACTTTCAATTTGAGTATGGAGTGAAAAAAAGCAAGAATTTGCTTGGAGTCTAAAATGAAAATAGATTTACTCAGGAATTACAGGTTCTATGGAGAAACAAAGAGATTAATGTTTGTTAATGTCTGGAAGAAAATGATGCCAGTGAACAATGCGACCAAGGGTGACACCCTTCATTCGATTCACAAAACTACCTTTTTCACTTCTTTTACATCTTCTTTATCTTTCAAATGTAGTTCTGCTACTATTGGAGCCTGTGATCTGCATTTTGGTTGTGTGTTTTCAGGCTGATTGAGTGATCTGGCGCTTTGTTGTCTCCAAGGGTGTTCTGTGAGCTTTCTTCAAAGCATGCGGCCTCGAGGCCAAGAAGCCTGGAAAGAGGTTTAGCCCATGATTGACTCCATATCTTGCTGATTAAAGCATTGAGGGAGAGTGAAATCATTGAGGTGATAGCAGAAGATGAGCAGGTATTCAGCGCCGTTTATTAGCCTCTCGCTCACTCCTGCCGGAGGAAGATGTCTGTGTGATGGTATCTCTCTCCTTCTCGCTTGCTGCTTGTGGGGTAAAGTAAGTCAGTCTCAGTCTCTCTATCTCTCTCTCTCTCTGTCTCCCTCCCTCTCCCCCTCTCTCTCCCCCTCTCTCCCCCTTTCTCCCCTTCCCCTCTCTCTCCCCCCTCCCCTCTCCCTCTCTCTCTCCCCTCTCCCCCTCTCTCTCCCCCTTTCTCCCCCTCTCTCCCCCTTTCTCCCCCTTCCCCTCTCTCTCCCCCTCTCCCCTCTCCCTCTCTCTCTCCCCTCTCCCTCTCTCTCTCCCCTCTCCCTCTCTCTCTCCCCCATCTCTCTCTCCTCCCCTCTCTCTTTCCTCCCCTCTCTGTCTCTCCTCCTCTCTCTCCCTCCCCCTCTCTCTCCTCCCTCTCTCTTTCCCTCCCCCCCCTCTTTCTTTCTCTCTCCTCCCCTCTCTGTCCGTCTCTCTCTCTCACATACACACACACACACATACCTACCTACATGCCGGAGTCCTGAGTCTTAGGCGGCATTTGATCAATGTGGATTAGACTCTGTAGTTCATATTATGATGCGTTTTTAGTTTTTGGTCACTTTTTTATTGTTACTTTGTGTATTTTTATTAGGCAGCCTGCAGACACGGTGCTAGATTGAACTGAACTGAGATGAACTGAATATGCCTGGACTCTTTTAATGACTTTGTGTGTTGGTGTTTTATATTCTGTGTTTTTCACTCATTTTTTTTGCCATTGTGCAGTTTGGTTTTGTGTTTGATAGGGGTTTGATGTTTTTCTTTGAATGTTCCATGGTTTTCTTTGTTTCATGGCTGTCTGTGGGAAGACAATTCTCAGTGTTGTATACTGCATATGTACTTTTATAAGAAATAAATGTACTTTGTACTTTGTTTCATGTTGATGCCTTTTATACTGTATATATTGAGTAGTAGCTCCCTCTTATGTCTGGAGGACTGCTCTAAGCACACTATTACTGATAATACATGTGTGATCTGTAGTTCCTTGAAAAAGATCATAGTTTTCATTTTGTCATGTCATGTGTACTGCAAATTTGGCACCTGTAGCTTTGAAGGAGTTAGTGATTAGCTGCTTAATTTCTGTACACATACTTCAATAAAAAAAACATACCCATATGTTTGTGGAGGGGTTTTATGTTCCTGTGGGGAATAGGATATCCTACCTCCAATTCATTTCTTTGATCATGGCCTCCAATGTAGTATTGAAAAGATGCCTAGATCCAGTTACGTCCTTCATTTAGGAAAGATTTATTGGGTGTACTATGAGAGTGCAACTCTTTTTTGCCTGGAATACTAGTTGTGCCAAGAAACTGTTCTCAGAAAACGTACACATATTTATTTAATGCACAATGCATTGGTCTTAAGGCTCACGAGATTGGGGATAAGATACTGACAACGGTAGAGAATACATTGGTCAACAAGAAACAAAATATAGGAATAAGTGGGTCTTTTTCCAAGAGGCAGTGTTTGGACCTTGGCTATTCATGATGTATATATTAATGACTTGGATGAGAGAATTAAATGTAATATCGCCAAGATTACAGACAACATTTAGCTTGGTGGGAGGGTGAGCCTTGAGGAGGATCCAGAGAAGCTGTGGACTGAGTCGAACAAATGGAGAAGCGGGTAGTTGAAGAAGTTGATAGCAGATGCTGTATAATGCAGGTATTTGTGTGGTTTTCCACTTTGTTGGCAGTAACACGAAGGAATAGTATGATCTGAATAGCAGTAGATTGGGAAAGGAGGAGATGCAATAATTTTATTTATTTATTTATTTATTTTATTTAATTTAGCGATACGGTGCAGAGCAGGTCCATCTGGCCTAGTGAGCCACACAGCTCAGGAACCCTAGACTAATCACAGGAAAATTTACAATAACAAATTAACCTACTAACTAGTATGTCTTTGGACTGTGGGAGGAAACCGGAGCACCCAGAGGAAACCCGCGCGATCAGAGGGAGAACGTACAAACACCTTACAGACAGTACTGGAGATTAACTCTGAACCACCCTAAGTTGTAACCACTACACTATCATGGCATCCCAATAATAACTGGTGTCCTTGTGCATCATTACAAATGCAAGTATTTGCTGGGCTTCACAGTGACAGAATTCAAGTATAGGAACAGGGATGTCTTAGTACAATGTACAGGGCTTTGGTGAGTTGGTACCTTGTGTATTATGCACCATTTTATCTGTCTGAATAAAGCTGTTTTAGCAATGGAGGAAGTTCAGTGAAGGATCACCAGATTCCTGGGACAGCACAGCTAATATATGAAGATTGGGTCAAATAGCTTCTCTTTGCTAAAGTTTAAAAATGAGAGATGCCAAGTTTCTCACAGGACAGAATAGATTAGATGTATATTCCTGATGGCCATGGATTCCACGATCAGCTGGTACACTCTAAGGATACAAGTCAAAGTCAAAGTAGAATTGATTATCAAAGGATGTATATGCTACCATACACTACCTTCAGATTAACTTTCTTGCAGGTACTTAGAGGAAAACAAAGAAATGCAATACAATACATGAAAAACTATACATAAAGATTGATAAACACCTAACTTGCAAAAGACGAATTGTGCAAATGAAAAAGTAATACTGAGAACACGAGTTGACTGTGAGTCTGTAGATTACTGAATCAGTTCAAGTTATGGTAAGTGAACTTATTCACACTAAGGATGAGGGGTAAGCCATTTAATACTGAAATAAGGAGATATGTGTTTTCCCAGCAGAGGGTTGAATCTGTGGAATTGTCCACCACAGGAAAGAAAACACTAAATATATTTAGGTATGAGACACAAGAGATTGCAAATACTCCATATTGAAGACTGATGTTTTTCTTAGGGCAATGGAGATCAAGGTATATGGAAGGAACCTACAAGCAGTTAAATGAGTCTGAATGACCAGCCACAATCATATTGAATGATGTAGCAGGCTTAAAGGGTTAACTGCCTACCCCTGCTTCTATTTTCTATGTTTAATGTAAGAGAATAACAAATGTTAAGTATGCCAACAGTATCCAAAAATAAGTCATTTTACTCTTCTTTTTCCATTTATTCTCATTCATTCTTACACTCACAGAGCATTTTGGTCGCAGCTTTTAGTCCGCATATGAGGCCTATATGGAATGAGTGAACAATCTAAATTTTCTAGTTTACTTATAAATATTTATTCAGTTGAAATATAATATTTTTCCAATAGGACATTAGACACAATAGAACATTAGTAAAGGGTCTTAATTAACGTTTCATATAAATAAAGTTGTGAGATTTGCCATTTTTCAAAGTGTTCCATTCATGCCTAGAGATTAGAAGAAGTCCATTGAAATTACAGATACATGCCTTAGTGAAGAAATAAAAGATCAAGAAATAATTTTTACCTACAGTCAGATAAACATGAAATATGATCATGCATTTTGTAGTATAATTATATCCTTGTTTTAGGTGTCCTGAAGAGAAGTTTGTCATACTCTCCAATGTATGCTGGATGCTTTATAATTGAGCATACTGAGTTCTGTAAACCAGCAAATTTTGCCTCAGGAAAAGTGAACGAAATTCCTGAGAGGGAGCAGACTGAACAGCAACTTTTCCTTTTCCTTAATGTGTCCTTTTTATATGTTTTAATAAATATCTGTGTCAAAGTTAGAGCCACAGTTAAGGTCACAGTTGACAAGTTTAATTAGCATTCTCAGAATAATGGACATCAGATATATGAAATTCCATTGATTTATTAGTTCCTGTGAAGCCAATCTTTGCCCTGCCAACCAATAAGCCAAAATCCTGGTTTCACTCAGATTTATGTGCAGAATCTGAAGTTTTGTGACTGGTTAAAGAAGAAAAAGCCTTGTAAGTATGTGGATTACACACAAACACCAACACCCATATAACAACACAAACAAGATTGTATTGCACAAATCTGTGAGTCCGACCTGGATTGGACAAACAGGAATATTTATGAATAGCACATCTTTGGCATGTAATCCATGAAAGTACATCCACTGAACTCGATTAAATCTTTCATTGTTTTCCAGGTTGAGCTCCCTTTGACCACAGTTTTACTGTGGACGCCAGATTTTAGAATCACCCTCATAAGGTTTTTTATAAATGGGTAGCAAATTCTTTGGTCTATGCTAAGAACTCATCATAATGCAGGAAGCACTGCAAGAGGACATAAGTAGCCCCATTTGGACCATTAGTACAGAGGGTCACAGTCAGGTTTATCAACTCATGCACATGGGCTAAGAGTTATACAGCACCAAGCAAACATATCTCAGGACCAGGAATATGAAAACAGAATTCTGAAACTTAATAAGACCATAAGACATAGGAGCAGAATTAGGCCATCTGGTCCATCGAGTCTGCTCTGCCATTGAATCATGGCTGATCCTCTTTTCTCTCCTCCTCAACCTCAGTTCCCGGACTTCTCCGCGCAACCTTTAATGCCATGTCCAATCAAGAACCTATTAATCTCTCCCTTAAGTATAAATAACCTGGCCTCCACAGCTGCATGTGGCAACAAATTCCACAAATTCACCACCCTTTGACTGAAGAAATTTCTCCACATCTCTGTTTTGAAAGGGTGCCCCTCTATATTAAGGCTGTGCCCTCTTGTCCTAGACTCTCCCAGCATGGGAAACATCCGGTCCACATCTACTCTGTCTAGGCCTTTCAACATTCGTAAGGTTTCAATGAGATCCCCCCTCAGCCTTCTGAATTCCCGCGAATACAGACCCAGAGTCATCAAAAGTTCCTTGTATAATAACCATTTCATTCCTGGAATCATCCTTGTGAACCTTCTCTGGACCCTCTCCAATGCCAGCACATCTTTTCTAAGATGAGGGGCCCAAAACTGTCACAATTCTCAAGGTGAGGCCTCATCAGTGCTTTATAAAGCCTCAGCATCATATTCTTGCTCTTGTATTCTAGATATCTTGAAATGAATGCTAACGTGGCATTTGCTTTCTTCACCACCGACTCTACCTGCAGGTTAATCTTTAGGGTGTTCCGCACAAGGACTCCCAAGGCACTTTGCATCTCAGATTTTTGTATTTTCTCCCCATTTAGAAAATAGTCCACACATTTATTTCTACTACCAAAGTGCATGGCTGTTCATTTTCCAACATTGTGTTTCACTTGCCACTTTCTTGCCCCTTCTCCTAATCCGTCTAAGTCCATCTGCATCCTGTTTCCTCAACACTACCTGCTCCTTAACCAATCTTCATATCATCTGTAAACTTGGCAACAAAGCCAATAATTCTATCATCCTAAATCATTGATATACAGCATAAAAAGAAGTGGTCCCAACACCGACCCCTGTGGAACAACACTAGTAATTACAGGGATCCTAGTTGTTGAGGCTAGTCTGAAGTCTTGGATGGTATGGGGTGGATTTCTCAGAACAGGGAGCTGTAGTACTTACCATTAATAACTTGTGTTTTTTACTAATGCAAACAGTTATTCCAGTGCCAGCCATTGTTGGTAATAACCTCAGGTGGGGATGAGGGCAGAAGGGTTTTCTCTTGGTGCTGCCTGAATGGGTGACCATGATCTCCTCAGTTTTGGTTTCCAGTGAGAGCCTAGGTGCATCCTCAACATGGGCTGGATTCTCTCTCCATGTTTTTTCTCTATGGGGCTGCCTGGTCCTCTGAAGTGTAAGCTCCTGGAGTGTGTTAGTTGTAAACACTCAGCATGCCAAGAAACAACATGTAATAAATATAATCATGCTTATTATATACAGTATTTACATCATGCCTTTGTACTCTTTACTGAAGTTCCTTCCATTGGGCCATGGAACAAACTTTGAAGGCAGAGTACAACCTAGGGTTGAATATCTAGGCAAAGGCATCAAATCTTGAGTCCACACTTAGGACTATCTGCTGATATTATTGGTATCAAGGATTTTTAAATGTTAGTGGCAGTGTCTTACATTGAACATGGAATTTTTCAAGCATTCAATTGGCTTTTTGAAAGCCTGGTCAATTAGTATTTCACCGATGTACTTTGTGAAATGTATTTGATTTAACTAGATCCCTGGTAGCATTTCAGAAGTAATCCATTGGTTGAGACATCCTGAGGATGTGGTAAACTGCCATGCAAATCAAATTTTCCTCATGGTACCTACTGTCACATATTATGTTTCTAATCGCTGAGTCAAACATAAACCTTCTAGACATTAATATTTTAATTAGGTGATATATAGTTGTGCACTGTATTCATGCTTCTTTAATTATAATTGTATTTATTTTTGCATTCTTTAACACACGTCATACAGCAAAAGCAATAAATGATTAAAAGAACAAGAAGGGATTGCTAGTGACATCAGCATGGGGTAGTCCTGTGTCAGCTGTTGCCAGCTGTGACTCCCAGCAGCTTGCCTGCACCATTTCAATCCACCTATCAGATTGCTGCCATTATTCGCATTGCCAAACCATATTCTCCTTTACGTCAACAATTAATGTTCGTAAATGATTTAGATGATAGGGTGGAATTAACGTACATCTGATACTCATTCAAAACAAGGTGGCTTTACTTAAACCAGATTAGTGAGAAGAACACATAAGCTTACCCTTAGAAAAATGGAAAATCGGAAATAGGTTTTATAATAAAAATTGCTTTCAGATTTTAATTAGCTTATTATGACAGCCATCAGCTACTTCAAATGGAGTTACCCTTTTCTTAATTAATATTCATTATCATTTACAGAAAGCAGTTCATAATCTAATTCTCAATAAATAATTGCAAAACTATTGCAATGCATGCAATTTTTCAAATGGTCAAAAGTAAGAGAACTGCTAACAACCAGAAGCAATCCATTTGAGTTAAATGTTTTAGAATTAAAAAAATGGTGGCAAATATATTGAAAGAGGTGTTAGAATAAAAATTATTGGTCCATACCTCAGATGATCCAGTGATCTATAAATTTGGGTATAAAATGTTTGTTCAGGCCCGGGGACATTTGGGACATGCTTTGGTGGTTTTGGTATTTTGCTTATATATGGAAATCAGCAATGCTCTCTTCAAAACTGGGGATTATTGAAATCAGCAAATTTTCCTCTATAATGCACAGTGACACAGAAAAGGCTGTACTGCATTTGCTCTTCTCTTCCAATCAAACTGTGGTCACTTTCCGAAAGAATGTGCATACAATGCCAAAGTACTTATGTATGGAAGACACAGAGGTTGCTGAAGGTTCCAGAAATATCTTGATGTTTTGGGGAATGGTTATTTGATAAATAATGCTTACTTAGAGCAATGCTCACTGTTAGATCTATACGTAACATATTTAAAATATAGAAATAGTGCCATTGATGAAAGATAGAGACCTCAGTGCAGTCCTCTGTTGTTCATGTAGGGGAACCCAAATTGGTAATTGGTTTTATTATTGTCTCATGTATTGAGATACAATGAAAAGCTTTGTTTTGCATGCCATACAGACAGACCATTCCAAACAAAAGTACACTGAAGTAGTGCAAAAGGACAAGCAATACGGAATGGAGAATAATGTCACAGTTACAAAGACAAAGAAGGAGCTGTTGTGAGGTAGAATGAGAGATCGAGAGTTCACTTTTATCATATGAAGTCCATTAAAGAGTCATAAAACAAAGCTAATCTTGATCCTGGTGGTATATGCTTTTAAGATTTTGTATCTCCTACCCAATGGAAATGGGTTTAAGAGAGAATGGGCAGGGACAGCTGGAAATATAGACCAAGTCATAGAGGGGTAGCTGGTTTTTGTAATAGGATGGGCTGTGCTTAAATCTCACTGCAATTTCCTGCAAGGCTGTAATGCATCTGGATAGGATGCTTTCAATAGTGCATGTGTATAAAAAAAATCGGTGAGGATCGTCAGGAACATATTGACTATCCTTAGCCTTCTGAGGAAATAGAAGTGCTGTTGTGATTTCTTGGCAATAACATCTGTGTAGCTGCATCTGGACAAGCTCATGAGGCCCTTCATTGGTCTGTGTCCCAGGTTCCTTATGTGATATGCAAGCTGAAACACTAGAATATGAAGAACAAACTGTTGCCCATGCAGCAGGCTTCATCTCTCCACACAGTTGATGAATCCAAAGGAATGTCAGAGACTGATACAGTTTGGTACCATCAGTGTTGCAGGAACTGCCAGTCAGCATTGAATGTAGAACTGCCTTAAGGTCTCCAGCCTCAGGGTTTAGTCCTGAAGCTTCCCCCGTGAGTGGATATAGCCGCCAGGCAGTGGAGGTTTGAGATCAGTTTTCCTTCTCTTAGATGAGCTACCAACCACAGCTGATGTGCCCTATCTGCCTGAAGTGACCGGTTTTAAGAGGGCTGTAACCCGCCTTTGCCCTTTCTCCTGTCAGTAGAAATGGTCTATCGAGCTTAGTAGCTAAACCATACATGGAGCTGTACTTGGTTGTCAGTGGCTATCTGAGATGCACACCATTGAGAGTATTTAATAGGTAGTGGGAGCTTATCCCCACTATGCCCCCCAGCTATGACAACCTTAAGGAACTAAACTATTGATGATATTTACACGTAGGAACTTGAAGTGCTCAATCACCTCCACCTCAGCAGCATTGATACAATGGGGGGGGGGGTGTACTCCACCCAGTTTCTTGAAGTCAATGCCCATTCTTTTCTTTTGTTGACATTGAGGGAAAGATTGTTGTCTTGACACCACACTACTTGACCCTATACTACTTTCCGTACTCTACCTTGTATAGGCTCACTACATTGATGTTATTTGCTAATTTATAGAAGGAGTTAGAGCAGAATCTGGCCACATAGTCATGAGTCTATAAAGAGTAAAGTAAGGAGCTTGCAGGGCACTAGTGCTGAGAATAATTGGTCTTTAAAACTATTTCCCCAACTTATAGATAACTTCACATAGTGAAATATCAATATCAGCTTCCACCCTGGCGATTTTCTTCAGAATGTAATTTTTCAATAAGATCACCTCTCATAGGTGGTCTGCCCAGACAGGCAGAAAAATTGTGAATTAAATTTCATCCGGGGAAGGGTAAACTGAGGCATTTGGAGACACAAGAGATTCTGCGGATGCTAAAAATCCGCACTCAAAATGCTGGAGGAACTCAACAGGTCTACTGAGCTGATGCATTTGGAGAGGTGCAGCAAGGCAAGGGAATATATGGTAAATAGGAAGATATTAAATGGTATGGGGGCACAGAAGGACCTTGGCATGTTCATCTGCAGATCTTTGTAGGTACTTAATGAATAGTATATGGGATGTAACAAAGCATTTATCTATATTTAGAGATATAATAACAAGTTGTGCTAGATCTGTAGGACACAGTGTAGATATTTTAAAAATGTTTTCTGGGATTGGTAAACCATAGTTGTGAAGATGGATTGGATAAACTTGTTTATTTTTAAGAACAAAGGAGAATGAGAGGAGACATGGCTGTAAATTTTTTTAAACTGACAGCTCTGGTTATAGCAAATTTGATTAACCCTAGCAAAGGTGTCAGGAAAGAGGAACATACATTCTTTATCCAGGGAATGGTGAATCTGTTGAAGCCAAGTTATTGGGTATATTTGAAGCAGAATTTGGTAAGTTCTTGATTAGTAAGGATGTCAAAGCGTATACTTTATACTTTACTTTATCGTCGCCAAACAATATGAGGAGAAAGTATGTAGAGAAAACTGGAGAATGGAGTTGAGAGGGATAATAAATCAGTCATGATGCAATGTCATAGCAGAGTCAATAAGCTGAATAGCCTAATTCTGCTACTACAGTATGTGTTATGGTCTTATAAAGTACTGAGAAGGTAGTAGGAGTTCCACTGCTTGAAAGAGTGGTAAAAGCAGAAACCTTGTTTTTAAGCAGTACTTGGATGTGTATTTGATGAACCAGGACAGTTGGTTTACTGACCGAATTCGGGAGGTAGAATTAGGTTGGGTAACTTTTTTGTCTGGCATTGGCACAGACACAGTGAGCTGAATCACCACTTTTCTATGATTGTATGACTGTGTTTATTCAGATCAAAATCACGATTCCAGCTGGGTAGGCTCAGATAGAACATAGAATAGTACAGCACATTACAGGCCCTTCGGCCCACAATGTTGTGCCGACCCTCAAACCCTGCCTCCCATATAAACCCCCACCTTAAATTCCTCCATATACCTGTCTAGTAGTCTCTTAAACTTCACTAGTGTATCTGCCTCCACCACTGACTCAGGCAGTGCATTCCACGTACTAACCACTCTCTGAGTGAAAAACCTTCCTCTAATATCCCCCTTGAACTTTCCACACCTTACCTTAAAGCCATGTCCTCTTGTATTGAGCAGTGGTGCCCTGGGGAAGAGGTGCTGGCTATCTACTCTATCTATTCCTCTTATTATCTTGTACACCTCTATCATGTCTCCTCTCATCCTCCTTCTCTCCAAAGAGTAATGCCCTAGATCCCTTAATCTCTGATCATAATGCATACTCTATAAACCAGGCAGCATCCTGGTAAATCTCCTCTGTACCCTTTCCAATGCTTCCACATCCTTCCTATAGTGAGGCGACCAGGACTGGACACAATACTCCAAGTGTGGCCTAACCAGAGTTTTATAGAGCTGCATCATTACATTGCGACTCTTAAACTCTATCCCTCGACTTATGAAAGCCAACACCCCATAAGCTTTCTTAACTACCCTATCTACCTGTGAGGCAACTTTCAGGGATCTGTGGACATGTACCCCCAGATCCCTCTGCTCCTCCACACTACCAAGTATCCTGCCATTTACTTTGTACTCTGCCTTGGAGTTTGTCCTTCCAAAGTGTACCACCTCACACTTCTCCGGGTTGAACTCCATCTGCCCCTTCTCAGCCCACTTCTGCATCCTATCAATGTCTCTCTGCAATCTTCGACAATCCTCTACACTATCCACAACACCACCAACCTTTGTGTCGTCTGCAAGGACACAAAGACTAACATGAAACTTAAATGTTATGCAATATCAGAACCAGAAACTTTAGTTTGTGTTTCTCTCGAACAAATGTTGCCTGGCCTATCAAGTATTGCAGCAATTTCTATTTTAATTTTGCTGTGGTGTGTGTACATTCTGCTTGACCACTATATGGGCAGATACATGGACAATTAAGTCTTTTCCAAATGTTTATCTGTACATGCTCATGATGAATATAGATTCCCATTGTCAGTAACTTTAAGCTGTATACCTTCTATAGCTCTAGTATATTTCTTCAGTAGAGCTGCAAAAGGTGCTGTAACTTAAGTCTACATACATACATACATACATATATATAGTATAAATTCATCGTTACTTCATTTTAGCTATTGGCATTATTTTCACAAATTGTAATATTTCACTAGCTTTTTGTATTGTTTTATGTAGATGTGTTTTCAAATATAAATTATGGGATCAGATAGTCCAGTTATTTATTTTTAGATTGTTTGAATATATTTCTCCAATATTAGTGGTTACCATATTTCAAACTAAACTCTATATTATCAACTTTTACAAAGACATGCAGCTCATATTGTTTTATTTTGTGGTATTCTCAATACAACTTGCCCAATTGCAGTATTCTAATGTTGTCTTATTTATAATTGTGTCTGAGAATACGATCCTAACTTAATGTGTAGCAGAGCCCCTGTGTTACTGATTCAACCCGGCAAGCAATAAAAAGAGAGATTTGATTAGGCAAAAGAGATAAAATTGTCCCTGAGGTATTGAAAAGAAAAAAAAAATACGTTTGCGTATGATCTGCCTCAACTCCAGGAGGTAAAAAGGATGTAACACAATTATTAATTATACCTTAAGGGAGTCAGAGGAAAGATAGTAACATGTTTTAATGAACTGAAGGAAGTATATTTCAAAGTGAAAATCTATCTCCTGACAAGAGAACATACAGGAACAGGTAGTGAAGGAGCCATCATGAATTTTTAATTTTGAATCCTTCAAGGGAAATTGTAAAAGTATTTTTTTCTCTCTCTGTCTCAAGGCGGACTTCCGATGCATTTAAGATACCTAAGCTTATCATGCCCTTTGCCCCCCTGTCTCTCTCTCCACTCATTCGTGGTAATGATAGAATACAGGACACAATTGCAGTAAAACCACATAAACTGGTGGAAGAACTTGCCTTAGGAATAGCTTTTTCACTGAAATACTCATGTGCTGAATAGTCCTTACTATTGTATTACTATACTTCGATTTTCAAAGATTTGTCCAAATTTTCCTTCAAGATTTGTCCAAATTTTCCTTCAAGATTCTGGCCAGAGAAGAAACTCGGTTTAGCCTGGTAAATGGTGACTGTGCCACATAACTGAATTAAGTTTTAGTGACCCCTCCAAAGGAATTCTTAGTCAATTTGAAATAAAGAAAAAAAAGCTTAATTTGCATTGATCTGTTATCCTTTGCTTCTTAGTCTCTTTTTTCTTTAGCTTCCACTCTTCTATTTTTCATGTTAAATTTCAACTTCATTGCATGTCTTTTAAAGTTTATGCTCTATTGACTGAAATTAAAATAATTTATGTCATATTTACTTTTAATCTCCTGATCCTTCTTCAAGAAGTGTGTGGAATTTGGTAAACAAAAACTCCCATTTAAATGATTCTGTGGGTCAATTTTTGAAATTATTCAAATGACAAATAAGTTATGGTAGGTACCTCTGAGTCAAACTAGAAAGAAGACATGACAGTAATATACTTGTCACTACCTGCAAAAAATAGTGCTCTCATGCAAGCAGTCTGTCTGAGCTGCTTTAAGAACTAGGACACCAAGAATGTAATTGATGTGTAGGACATGCCCCATACTGTGATGACAAACATTTACTGCTTCACGGTGCTATGTGTAACCATAACAAAATGGTTCAGGAAAACTACAGCATCAAACAACTTTGTCTCCGCATTGCCCAAGAGGTCCCAATCTGCACTATTAATGTCCTGTGGCCACAACACTTATCGAATATGTAGATTTGGGGTATGCCTGTAGAGTGTCTTGGAAATTCCAGTGTAAGCACTCTGGCAGACCCTACAAGACCTGCAAAGCTCCCAGCAGGCCTGAGTCTCATTCTGGTCATAGAAGAGAATATAAGTGTACTTTTCAACAGCTACAGCTGCACCATTACTAACTATACCTCAGGAAAACATGGAAAACGACTGGTTCTCACCTCTGTCTTGTGCTGGTCTGTGCTTTGACTATTGCCTTGGGACAGTTGGGTATGATTTTGAGTTCCACTAGTACTGTGTGTCACTGTCACTTGTGTTTACAGTAACACTGTAAACTTGGTGTTACTCTGGACTACATTTTTTTTTCAAAAGTGTTGCTTCCTCAGAAATTAATTTTTATTTATGACAGACCACTAGAAACGGAACACAAATATAACTTAAGACTATTTGTATCACGTAAGAATTGGAGAAACAAGAAATTAACTTATTGAATATAATGCATTTAATTATATAACAGTGCTAATGCATTGCAATAGTTCTACTGTGCTAAAAAAAGTTTTGTTGTTGATTTTCATTTGTACTCAGTGTCTGAGGCTTCTTGCTTAAGTGTCTAACAATAATCAGGCAGCATTGATGGATTCCAGTTTCCCTGATATTGTTTCTTCATGACCACAATGTCCTGGTGAAAACTTTCTCCATGCTCATAACTGACAACACCAAGATTTGCCAGGAAGAAGTATAAAGGGAATGCAGAAAATTACTCTTTAGTGACATGTTGTACTTCATGGTTTTGTATGCTTGAAGCATGTTGTCAACCAACTGCACATAGTTTGGTGCTCTGTAGTTGCCAAGAAAATTTTCCACAACATCCCTGAATTCCTTCCATGTGATTTTCTCTGGTCGCACTAGCACTTCTTTGAATTACCTTTTATTGATGAACTGTTTGATTTGTGGACCAACAAAAACGTCTTCCTAAATCTTGGCATCAGTTATTCTGAATTGAAATAAAAAGTACAGGTGACTTCAAATAAATGGAGCATGATAGGGAAGTTTCATGGTGATTTTCAAAATCCATAAGATACACCCAAAAGTATTCAGGAACAAAAATCTTTGCTGTGTAGTGTTATTATTTATAAGCTCCAACCCCAGCTTCATGGAAGTGATAAGTACCAGATAAAAAGGGATGGAATAATACTATGAGATTTTAGAGGTAAATCCTAACTTGGCTAGCTGCTTTTTTCTATCCAGCTCACTGTCTAAGAGTTCACTTTATGCATTGCATTTATTTGTTGCAAAATTACAACATTGTTCTGGGCCAAAGAGAGGCCATTTTGTATATTGATTCTATACCAGCTTTGAACAGAGAAATCCATTTAGCCCCATTCCCCAAATGATTGGCCAACTACTTGCAGCACATCTATGTTCAGTCAACAAGCATTACCCTGGGTCTTCAGTTGCCTGTTACCTTAATTCTCTGAGCCATTGAATGAGCCCTCTATTGCCTCCTGCACTGTTATAACAAGCTCAAATGTAGGCTTGGGAAACAACATCTCATCTTCGGTCTGAGCATGTTGTAGCCCTCTGGATTCAAAATCAAATTCAGCAAGATCAGGTAACTTCCTTTGTATCAGAACTGTCTATTTCTGTTGCAGGTCATCCTGATGGAATACTGAATTTGTGCCTTCTCTCTGCACTAGCATGGTCTGATTTCTTGAAGGGTTCCTACAGTTTTGCATTTCTGAAATTTCATACAACAGTCTGTGTTATCTCTTTCTCTCTAACTTTCCTCCTTAACCTTCACCAGCTGCTTATCACCACCTCGACCCAACCCTATGTTCTGTTTGTCCCATCCACCTCTCCCCAGCCTCTGTGCAATTTAACTTTTCCAGATCTGTTGGATGGTCTTTGAACTCTATATCCCACTCCACTGATAATGCCTGACCCACTGAGTGTCTCCAGCATTGTCTGTTTTTATTTCAGATCTCCATCATCTGCAGCTTTTTTATGATTTTCATTTTTTTGACATTCAGACTTACTGCCAGAATTCATTATAAAAATAAGAATAAAATCAACTTAAAATTATATTCTTGCCCACACTTTGGTTATGGAGAAGTATCAACATAAATTCTTATTTATTTATCTGAGAGTTACAAACTAAGTTTACTGGTAACTGAATGGAATGAGAATTCCAGCAAAAATCACTCCAGAATCTCTTTGTAATACCATTGTTAACTTATAACTATATAATTGCAATCCAATATGATATAAAGGAACCATGTGAAGCTAAATAAGAAAAGAAACAGTTACAATAGCAGGAAGAAACCCAATGTCACACACATGGAACAAATAAAGCAATAAATTACCAGCAGAGGATTTTGCTGAGGAAATAATTTGAAAACACACTCTAATCCAGAAAAGATTTTAGAAAGGCAATATTTGG